>NC_141879.1:214988257-215291287 GCF_056163025.1 Triticum urartu | reverse complement strand
GGTGGAGCCCTGTGTGGACTCGCGCAACCGTTACCCTTCGTGGGTTGAAGTCTCCATCAACGTGGATGTAGGATAGCACCACCTATCCGAACCACGGGAAAAACATCTGTGTCTCCAATTGCGTTTGAATTCTCCAAACCCTTCCCTTTACATTCTTGCAAGTTGCATGCTTTACTTTCCGCTGCCTATATACTCTTTGCATGCTTGCTTAAATTATGTGATGATTGTTTGACTTGTCCTAAAATAGCTAAAATCTGTCAAGGACTAAAATTGGGAAAAGGTTAAGTTTTTATTTGGTCAAGTAGTCTAATCACCCCCCTCTAGACATACTTTCGATCCTACACCGCTGCACTCCACGTGTTGACCCTCGACCACCTTCGTGTAATGTCCACGATGAGGTTGTATCTCCCATGTGTCGAGGCACGACTTAGAGGCATAACCGCATTGTGGTTTTGTCGCAAGAAGGGTCATCTTCACACAATCCCTTGTAATGACCAAGAAAGGGATAAGTAGAGTTGGCTTACAATCTCCATGTCGCACAATGCTCATAAATAACATACATCATTCAGAGTACACTCATAGTCCGAGTACGGACAACCAAATGAAAAGAAGATAAACCCCAAATGCTAGATCCCCGATCGTGCCAACTGGGCACCACTATTGATCATCAGGAAAAGACACATAGTAATGACCAAGGTCCTCGTCGAACTCCCACTTGAGTTTGGTAGCATCACCTGCACTGGTATCATAGGCACCTACAACTATTTTGGTAGTATCTGTGAGTCACGAGGACTCGGCAATCTCAAAACCCGCGAGATCAAGACTATTTAAGCTTATTGGTAGGTTGTGGTAGTGAGTGGAGTTGCAGCAAGCGCTAAGCAAATGTGGTGGCCAACATACACAAATAAGATTAAGATGAGAAGCTACGCAACGGTCGAAAGACTAGAAGCGACCAAGAAGTGATCCTGAACTACTTACGCTCAAACATAACCCAACCGTGTTCACTTCCCGGACACCGCCAAAAAGATACCATCACGGCTACACACGCGGTTGATGCATTTTAATTAAGTCAAGTGTCAAGTTATCTACAACCGAATATTAACAAATTCCCATCTGCCACATAACCGTGAGCATGGCTCTCGAAAGTTAAAACCCTACAGGGGTGTCCCAACTTAGCCCATCACAAGCTCTCAAGATAAACGAAGGATATTCCTTCTCCCGGAAAGACCTGATCAGTCTCGGAATCCCGGATACAAGACATTTTGACAATGGTAAAACAAGTCTAGCAAGACCTCACGATGCACCGACCTAGCCTGATAGGAGGTGCGCGGTCTCGTTCTCAAGGTACACCGAATGGGTCAGCCTACAGGTATATACCAAATACCTCGATTTTCCCCGAGGCAGCCCTGCAGTCTTCCCGGTTTGGACCAACACTCATGAGGAGCACTGGCCTGGTTTGTTGATTAAGTCCACGGGGGTCAGCAAGTCCCTATGCAAGTTTTAGTTGTTATTAGGCCAATTTTAAAACCAACGTTGGGCCTTGCTGGAGGAGTTTTATTCAAAGCGAACTGTCAAGGGGGTCCCATAACCCCAATCGTGTAAGGAACACAAAAATCAAGGAACATAACTCTGGTATGAAGGAAACTAAGGCGGCAAGACTGGAAAAAACACCAAGCAAAAGGCTAAGCCTTCCACCCTTTACCAAGTATATAGATGCATTAATTAAATAAGAGATATTGTGATATCCCAACATATCCATGTTCCAACATGGAACAACCTGCAAGGCACCTGCAAATAGCAATGCTATAAGAGGGGCTGAATAAAAGCAGTAACTTAGCCAAACAACGGTTTGCTAGGAAGGTGGGTTAGATGCTTCACATGGCAATATGGGAGGCATGATAAAGAAGTGGTAGGTAGAGCGACATAGCGATAAAACGAACAACTAGCAAGCAACGATAGAAGTGATATCGAGGGTAATGGTCATCTTGCCTGTAAAGTTCTTAGAGTTGTCGAAATCTTGCTCCTCGTTAGCGTATTCAACAGGTTCCTCATTCACGATCTCGTCTCCTGGCTCTACCCAAAGCAAGAACACAAGCAACGGAACAACAATCAATCACGGTGCAATGCACAAGCAACATGATGCAAGACATGGCATGGAATGCAAGATATGATGTGCAATGCATATGAGAGCTCCGGAAGGGAAAGGATGATCAAGGCATCAACTTGGCAAACCAAGCATGCCGCTGGAAAGATGGGGTGATTTCGGTCGAAATCAATATAAGGATCACCGGAACCGGATGCACGATTTGCAAATGACAAGCAAAACAAGAATGATGCAAAACTGCGCTTAACAGCATCATAGCACTTTAGATGCAACACGAAAGTATGCTACAACAATCCAACATAGCAACAAAGCACATGACATTAAAGTACACATGAAGCTCTCAAATCATGAACACTGAGCTCCTGCTAGAACTCACTAGAAGAAACTTAAAATAGCATGGCAAAAATGCAAATGATGTCAGCTTCACAGACTTGGTAAAAATACTAAACATGTCAAAACAGCATCAGGTAGCAATGTTTAGAGCTAGCAAACGACATTCTACAGGAGCATATCATGGCAAAAAAGGCATAGAATGCTAGTAGTAAAGACATAGAACATAGCTCCCTTAATGAACTTTAACAAAAAAAATGCATGGAAAATATGGTAGCACCCATGCAAACATATAAAGTTATATGAACAATTTCATACTTCGAAGAAAAACAGAGCATGGCAGAGACAGATTCATGATAGCGACTTGACAAGCTCATTCCACTCACCACAATGCATTTAATGAAATAAAAAGGTAACCAACATGAAGTAGACATATTCATGAATCTAAGCATGGCAAGAGGAAGTTCAAAGGGTACATGTATCACTAGCAAAACACATGGAAAAACTGAACATCAAGTTAACAATCTGCCAGGAACAATATTTAGCAAAAGTAGAGCATGATAATGATAAGCTAGAGTACTCCATAATTACAAACAGAGGCATGAATGGATAGAGCAATATCATATCTTCAAGACACTCTTACTGGACTATCTCAAAATGTGCAAGTATCTCATGGTAGCAACAAGTTTACATAGCATCAAAATGTGACAGGAAAAGGACTTAGCAAAATCACCAACTGTCTGAAATCAGCAACATCACATAGTCTACTTTGCATGCTTGTACTAGTCACCACATAGTTCACAAAAATACACGACTTGCACCTTTGTAAAGATAACATGATGGAGCTCATAAAACATGTAGACATCATGCTCATAGGATGCACAAACAAAATGTAACGAAAATGACAAACCATCAAGTTCTGTTAAATTCCAGCAGACAACATCATATAGCACTTTTGCAACGAATATCAGGGCATTAATATGGACAGTAACATGCATGCAAATGACACTAATGTGAAGAGCATCATGAGACAAACATTTTGATATATCATATGCACAAATCGGAGCCACGGGCATGGAGATATGGCATGTCAAAGTAGGGCACAAAATGTTGGGGATTTCGGGACTTAGAAGAATTCAACCTCTTCGGATCTAGGGTTCTGGGCACGGGTTACGAGGAACATCGGAGAGCTCGCCGGAGATGGGCCGGCGAGGTCGCGGAGGAAGGACTTCGGCGAGGTGGTGTCGGATCCGGTCGCTCCTCGACCGGATCTGGCCGGAGCGGGTGTGGGTGCGGCGGCGCGGCCGGTGGAGGTCTCGGGCGCGGGCGACACGAGGAGGAGGTAGCGACGGCAACCGGACGGTGGGCGGCGGTGGTGGAGCTCGACGGTGGCGGAGGCGGGCTTCGGGCGGTGGCGGGAGGCAGCCGGCGGAGTCTCGGGGCGGCGCGCGTGGGAGGAGCTGGGCAGCGGCGCGCGGGCAGGGGGCGGATCTGGGCCCGCGGCGGCGCGCGATGGCCGGGCCACGTGGTGTCGCGTGATTGGATCGGGCGGCGCAGCGGACGTGTCCGGCGCCGGGCGGACGTGTCCGGTGCGCGAAGGAAGGGGAAGACTAGGGTTTCGTCCGCAAATTTCGGGGTGGGTGCATATTTATAGGTAGGGGGAGCTAGGAGAGTCCATATGAGGTGCGGTTTTCGCTGACACGATTGTGATCCAATGACGGAGAGCATGGAGAGGGTTTAGCTTGGCTAGTGGGCTGTTTTGGAGGGTTGTTGGACTGCAACAAGAGAGGGGCTTTTACGGTTACCCGGTTTACCGTTGGGGCATCAAACAACCTCCAAATGGAGCGAAATTTGACATGCGGCCTACCGGTGATGTACCAAGGCCACTCGACAAATCTCGACCCGTTCCGAGGAGGTTTATCTCCCACTCACGAAACGAGATTTGAGGGGTGCAACGGGTGCATGTGAGAGTGTCGGATTGCATGGGAGATGCAGTCGCATCGTGGGCGTTACACTTCGCATTCACATTGAAGACCTTGAGCCATAGGCCAAAGTGGGGGGGATGCGGAGGAACGCCTCGCACACGAGAATGAATGCCGAGATGTTGAGGAATGAATTTGGGGATAGATCATGGAAATCTAGCCCGTAATAGAACATGAGTCCGCGGACGAAAGGGTGGGGAGGAAACCCTAGCCCGCGAAGGAAGTGGGGGATGAATACTACCCTCTCATTGGGCTCTGGTGTGGGAATGATCTGCTTTTTAGTAGGGAGCTGGTGGGTGATTTCCTTGGCTAAATACCCCGCAGCTACCTCTTGAGCACTGCGTTGGTTTTCCCTTGAAGAGGAAAGGGTGATGCAGCAAAGTAGCGTAAGTATTTCCCTCAGTTTTTGAGAACCAAGGTATCAATCCAGTAGGAGGCCACGCGCGAGTCCCTCGCACCTACACAAACAAATAAATCCTCTCAACCAACGCAATAAAGGGGTTGTCAATCCCTTCACAGTCACTTACGAAAGTGAGATCTGATAGATATGATAAGATAATATTTTTGGTATTATTATGATAAAGATGCAAAGTAAAGAAAGCAAAGTAAACGGAAAAGGAAATAGCTTGTAGATGGAAGATTAATATAATGGAAAATAGACCCGGGGGCCATAGGTTTCATTAGTGGATTCTCTCGAGAGCATAAGTATTACGGCGGGTAAACAAATTACTGCTGAGCAATTGACAGAATTGAGCATAGTTATGAGAATATCTAGGTATGATCATGTATATAGGCATCACTTCCAAGACAAGTAGACCGACTCCTGCCTGCATCTACTACTATTACTCCACACATCGACCGCTATCCAGCATGCATCTAGAGTATTAAGTTCAAGAGAGCAGAGTAACGCTTTAAGCAAGATGAATGTTGTAGAGGGATAAACTCATGCAATATGATATAAACCCCATCTTGTTATCCTCGATGGCAACAATACAATACGTGCCTTGCTGCCCCTACTGTCACTGGGAAAGGACACTTCAAGATTGAACCCAAAGCTAAGAACTTCTCCCATTGCAAGAAAGATCAATCTAGTAGGCCAAACCAAACTGATAATTCAAAGAGAATTGCAAAGATAACCAATCATACATAAAAGAATTCAGAGAAGATTCAAATATTGTTCATAGATAAACTTGACCATAAACCCACAATTCATCGGTCTCAACAAACACACCACAAAAGAAGATTATATCGAATAGATCTCCACAAGAGAGGGGGAGAACTTTGTATTGAGATCCAAAAAGAGAGAAGAAGCCATCTAGCTAATAACTATGGACCCGAAGGTCTGAAGTAAACTACTCACACTTCATCGGAGAGGCTATGGTGTTGATGTAGAAGCCCTCCGTGATCGATGCCCCCTCCGGCGGAGGTCCGGAAAAGGCCCCAAGATGGGATCTTGTGGATAGAGAAAGTTACGGCGGTGGAATTAGGGTTTTGGCTCTGTATCTGGTAGTTTGGGGTACGTAGGTATATATAGGAGGAAGAAGTACGTCGGTGGAGCAACATGGGCCCCACGAGGGTGGAGGGCGCGCCTAGGAGGGTAGGCGTGCCCCCCTACCTCGTGCATTCTTGGTTGATTGCTAGACGTAGGGCTCAAGTCCTCTGGGTCATGTTCGTTGCCAAAATCATGTTCCCGAAGGTTTCATTCTGTTAATAGGTTAGTCCCAAAAATAATATAAAAGTGTATAATAAATCCCAACAATGTCCAAAACAGGATATAATATAGCATGGAACAATCAAAAATTATAGATACGTTGGAGACGTATCAAGCATCCCCAAGCTTAATTCATGCTCGTCCTCAAGTAGGTAAATGATAAAAACAGAATTTTTGATGTGGAATGCTACTTGGCATAATTTCAATGTAATTCTTTTAATTGTGGAATATTCAGATCCAAAAGATTCAAGACAAAAGTTCAATATTGACATAGAAATAATAATACTTCAAGCATACTAACTAAGCAATTATGTCTTCTCAAAATAACATGGCCAAAGAAAGTTATCCCTACAAAATCATATAGTCTAGCTATGCTCTATCTTCACCACACAATATAATTAAATCATGCACAACCCCGATGACAAGCCAAGCAATTGTTTCATACTTTTGATGTTCTCAAACTTTCTCAATCTTCACGCAATACATGAGCTTGAGCCATCGACATAGCACTATAGGTGGAATAGAATGGTGGTTGTGGAGAAGACAAAAAAGGAGAAGATAGTCTCACATCAACTAGGCGTATCAACGGGCTATGGAGATCCCCATCAATAGATATCAATGTGAGTGAGTAGGGATTGCCATGCAACGGATGCACTAGAGCTATAAGTGTATGAAAGCTCAACAAAAGGAACTAAGCGGGTGTGCATCCAACTCGGTTGGTCACGAAGACCTAGGGCATTTTGAGGAAGCCCATCATTGGAATATACAAGCCAAGTTCTATAATGAAAAATTCCCACTAGTATGAAAGTGATAACATAGGAGACTCTCTATCATGAAGATCATGGTGCTACTTTGAAGCACAAGTGTGGTAAAAGGATAGTAGCATTGTCCCTTCTCTCTTTTTCTCTCATTTTTTTATTTGGGCCTTTTCTCTTTTTTTATGGCCTCTTTTTTTAGTCCGTAGTCTCATCCCGAATTGTGGGGGAATCATAGTCTCCATCATCCTTTCCTCACTTGGGACAATGCTCCAATAATGATGATCATCACACTTTATTTACTTACAACTCAACAATTACAACTCAATACTTAGAACAAAATATGACTCTATGTGAATGCCTCCGGCGGTGTACGGGGATGTGCAATGAATCAAGAGTGACATGTATGAAAGAATTATGAATGGTGGCTTTGCCACAAATACAATGTCAACTACATGATCATGCAAAGCAATATGACAATGATGAAGCGTGTCATAGTAAATGGAACAGTGGAAAGTTGCATGGCAATATATCTCGGAATGGCTATGGAAATGCCATTATAGATAGGTATGGTGGCTGTTTTGAGGAAGGTATATGGTGGGTGTATAATACCGATGAAAGGTGCGCGGTATTAGAGAGGCTAGCAATGGTGGAAGGAAGAAAGTGCGTATAATCCATGGACTCAACATTAGTCATAAAGAACTCACATACTTATTGCAAAAATCTATTAGTTATCGAAGCAAAGTATTACGTGCTTGCTCCTAGGGGGATAGACTGGTAGGAAAAGACCATCGCTCGTCCCCGACGGCCACTCATAATGAAGACAATCAATAAATAAATCATGCTCCGACTTCATCACATAACGGTTCACCATACATGCATGCTATAGGAATCACAAACTTTAACACAAGTATTTCTCAAATTCACAACTACTCAACTAGCATGACTCTAATATCACCATATCCATATCTCGAAACAATTATCAAGTATCAAACTTCTCATAGTATTCAACACACTCATAAGAAAACTTTTTTACTAATCTTGAATGCCTAATATAATTAAAGAAAATTACCATGCTGTTTTGTAGGACTCTCAAAATAATCTAAGTGAAGCACGAGAGAACAACAGTTTCTATAAAACAGATCCACCACCATGCCCTAAAAGATATAAGTGAAGCACTAGAGCAAAACTATATAACTCAAAAGATATAAGTGAGGCACATAGATATGACGCCCGTGATTCAATCGTACACTAATCAAGTAATCATACACCTAAACGTGTATTATCAAGATCAGGGACTCACGGGAAGATATCAGAACACAACTCTACAAATAAAATAAGTCATACAAGCATCATATTACAAGCCAGGGGCCTCGAAGGCTCGAATATAAGAGCTTGATCATAGACGAGTCAGCGGAAGCAACAATATCCGAGTACAGACATAAGTTAAACAAGTCTGCCTTAAGAAGGCTAGCACAAACTGGGATATAGATCGAAAGAGGCGCATGCCTCCTGCCTGGGATCCTCCTAAACTACTCCCGGTCGTCGTCAGTGGCCTGCACGTAGTAGTAGGGCCCTCTAGTGTAGTAGGAGTCGTCGTCGACGGTGTCGTCTGGCTCCTGGACTCCATCGTCTGGTCACAGCAATCGGGTAAGGAAGGGGGAAACGGGAACAAGGCAATCGTGAGTACTCATCGAAAGTACTCGCAAGCAAGGAGCTACACTACATATGCATGCATTGGTATCAAATGGAAAAGGGGTAGCATATGTGGACTGAATTGCAGAATGCCGGAATATGTGGGGGATAGCTAGTCCTTTCGAAGACTACGCTTCTGGTAACCTCCGTCTTGCAGCAGAAGAAGAGAGTAGATGGTAAGTTCACCAAGTAGCACCGCATAGCATAATCCTAACCGACGATCCTCCCCTCGTCACCCTGTGAGAGAGCGATCACCGGTTGTATCTGGCACTTGGAAGGATGTGTTTTATTAAGTAACCGGTTCTAGTTGTCATAAGGTCAAGGTACAACTCCAAGTCGTCCTGTTACCGAAGATCACGGCTATTTGAATAGATTAACTTCCCTGCAGGGGTGCACCACATTTCCCAACATGCTCGATCCCCTTTGGCCGGACACACTTCCCTAGGTCACGCCCAGCTTCGGAAGATCAACACGTCGCAGCCCCACCTAGGCACAATAGAGAGGTCAGCATGCTGGTCTAAATCCTATGGCGCAGGGGTCTGGGCCCATCGCCCATTGCACAGCTGCACGTTGCGTACGCGGCCGATGAGCAGACCTAGCCTCCTTATACAAGAGCGGGCGTTCCAGTCCAACCCGGCGCGCGCTGCTCAGTCGCAGACATCACGAAGGCTTCAGCTGATACCACGACGTCGAGTGCCCATAACTGTTCCCGCGTAGTTGGTTAGTGCGTATAGGCCAGTAGCCAGACTCAGATCAAATACCCAGATCTCGTTAAGCGTGTTATTTTGAAGTAACCACGAACACCGACCAGGGTCAGGCCCACCTCTCTCCTAGGTGGTCTCCGCCTGCCCTGTCGCTCTGCCTCAAAGTAACAGTCGGGGACCGTCGGGAACCTAGGCCCACCTCTACCGGGATGGAGCCACCTGTCCTTTCAGCCCCCTCATCGGAATCACTTGCGGGTACTCAACGAGCCGACCCGACTTTAGTCATAACAATTATAGTATGTATATATGTATGTATATACCCGTGATCACCTCCCGAGTGATCCCGGCCCGATAGTATAGCATGGAAGACGGCCTAGAATGTAGGGCCACTGATGAAGTACTAGCAACCTATACTAATCATGTAGGATTGCAGGTAAAGTGTCAACAATTGTAGCAACAATGACAGGCTATGCATCAGGATAGGATTAACGGAAAGTAGTAACATACTACACTACTCTAATGCAAGCAGTAGAGAGAAGAATAGGAGATATCGGGTTGATCAAAGGGGGGGCTTGCCTGGTTGCTCTGGCAAGAGAGAGGGGTCGCCAACACCGTAGTCGTACTGGGTTGCAGCGGCATTGGTCTCGGTGTCTAGCGAGAGAAGAGGGGGAGGAAACAATAAATATTAAGCAAACAGATGCATAGCGATGCATGACATGACAAGTAGCGGTGCTAGGGGTGCCCTAACACGGTAAGAGGTGGTACCGGTGAAGGGGGGAAACATCCAGGAAAGTATCCCCGGTGTTTTGCGTTTTCGGACAGATGAACCGGAGGGGGGAAGTTGCGTGTTCGCTATGCTAGGGATGCGTGGCGGACGAATGGGCTGCGGATACGGATTCGTCTCGTCGTTTTGAGCAACTTTCATGTACAAAGTTTTTCCATCCAAGCTACGGATTATTTTATATTAATTTTAAAAAATTTAAATCATTTTTAGGATTTATTTAATTATTTAAATCAACATTATCTAGAATAGTAAATGATGACGTCAGCATGACATCATGCTGACGTCAGCAGTCAACTGTGCAGTTGACTGGGTCAACTACGTGTGGGTCTCGTATGTCATACACTGCTTAGTTTAATTAGGGTTTAGCTAATTAATTGCTATTTAATTAAATTAACTAATTAATTAGATTAAGTTAAACATGATTAATTACCTTAATTAATTCATTAATTATTTAATTATTAATTTTATTAATTCATTTTCTTTTATTTTATAAAAAATGTTTTGGGGGCTGTGCCCCACTTGTCTGTGGCCCAGAGGGGCTTAACGGGCGGGCGCTACAAGCGGAGACGGGCAACGGGCGCTGGGCGCCCGATTGGGGGAACCCGGGAGCTGGCCTCAGGCACGGCCAGCGGCGCGACGCCAACGAGGCAGAGCGCAGCTGCGGTGGGGGAGGCGGACGGCGCAGGGAGAGAGCGGCGCGGCGAGTGGATGCTGGGGCGGATCAAAGGGATTCGGGCGACGGTCGTCGATACAGGGGGCGGCAGTAGCAGCCATAGGCAGGGGCGTCGTCATGCGCGCGCGCACGGCGGGGCAGCAGCAGCGTGGCGGAGCAAGTGGGGCGAGCGGCGGAGCAGGGAGGCGTGGCGGGGCTGCAGGGCAAGCACGGGCGAGTGGCAGCGGCGGCTGCAACAGTTCGCAGCGGTAGCAGAGCAACAAGTGAGCGCGACGCATGCGGGCGCATGTGGGGGCTCGCGGTGAGCGCGGTCGAAGGGTGCCGGTGCGCGGCCAGGGGGCGCTGCGTGGACGGCGGTGTACAATGAGCAGAGAGAAGGAAGGGGGAGCGCGCTCACGGGGAGTGTAGGGTTCGGGGCAGCGGGACATGAGGAGGAGGACGGAGACGATGGCGTCGAGGGGCAGTCCGGCGAGGTGGCCGTCGACGAGGTTGGGGGCGATGGGGTAGCTCCGGCGAGGCCCATGGAGCTCCGGGTGACGGCGCTGTCCAGCGGCGTTGGGACGGTCGTCGATGTCCAGGGGCAATGGCGACGCGATCGGCGCGGTGAGGGACGCCTTCGAGCGCCCGATGCGATCGGGATCGGGGGGAACCAGAGGGAGGAGTGGGGAAAGTGGGGTGGGGTGCGCTAGGGTTTGACCAGAGTGGGGGAGGTTATGGAGAGTGGGGTGGGGAGCGGCTAGGCCGGCCTGGTTGGCCCGGTGGCCAGTTGGGCCATGGCCCAGCAGGGGGGTTTCCTCCTTCTTCTTTTTTCTTTATCTTTTTATTTATTTTTCTTTTCTGTTTTTTGCTCATTTTAAATATTTAGACCTTATATAAAAACATGGTTTCTACATGACAAATAGTTAGGGATTATTTTCAACACATCGAACATTTTAGTTTTGACTTTTGAAAACTTTAATTGTTTTAACTTTAATTCAAATTTTGAATTTGAAACAGTTTCAAACTAACGCGAGATTATCAGGAGTAACCGAGGTGATGAGGCATCATTAACGCGGGATTACTGTAGCCTAATTATCCGGGCGTGACAAATCTCCTCCGCTACAAGAAATCTCATCCCGAGATTTAGGAGCGAATGTAAAGGGGAATGGATTTGGTTACGAAATTTTTACGAGTGTCCTCGGTCTTGGTTGCTCTTCTCGAAGAGGTCGATCCATTACATTGATGTCTTCATTTCTCTATTTCAGGTCATCATGATGAAGTCGGCATCCTTTCTTCAGGAACTCTATCGTACTTACGAAAGAATAAAGGGGTGGGTATTCCAGGAGAATGGACCTCCACAAGGTTGACTATCCGGTCGATAACATCGAGGAAGGTGGCAGAAAGTAACTCTTGAATTGGAACTTAAGAAAACACCGAGAGCAAGTAAGACGGTGCAATAAGAAGTTTCCAGAGAATAGGCAATCGTTCATAGCCTGAAACAAAACGTGATAGGGTTCATCGCAATGGGAATAAGTATTTTGTCTGATACCAGAATTGGTGATCTTTCGGAAGGTGGCCCATGAATTATGTACGAGGCCACGCGCGAGGAATAACCTTAAGAACAGGGGGTGTATAGGAGAGTCGGGTTTCGATCCTGTGGAACTGTGGGTTATGGGCCCACCATGTGGGTTAAAAGTAGGAGGAGCGGTGACATCTTGCATGGTCAAGATAGCCAGGCATGTCAGAGGGTAGCGTGTCAGTTATGTCAGCAACAACGTCGGTACCAAGGGCGAGGGACGAACAGAACCATTTTCCTGCTCATTGAACGAGGCGGACCAATAGGCAAAGTTCTCGTCCATCGGTGGCTACCAGAATGTCATCAACAATAGTAACATGGTCTTGCTGACAGGATTGTACACCGACATTGTCCGTGTCAAAACCGGCGGATCTCGGGTAGGGGGTCCCGAACTGTGCGTCTAAGGCGGATGGTAACAGGAGGCAGGGGACATGATGTTTTACCTAGGTTCGGGCCCTCTTGATGGAGGTAAAACCCTACGTCCTGCTTGATTTATTCTTGATGATATGAGTATTACAAGAGTTGATCTACCACGAGATCTGAGAGGCTAAACCCTAGAAGCTAGCCTATGGTATGATTGTTGTATATGTTATCTATCGACTAGCCTGGCTTCGGTTTATATAATGCACCAAAGGTCTAGGATAACAAGAGTCCTAGCCGAATAAGCCGGTGGGGGAGGAGTCCTTGTCTTGACCACCAAGTCTTGTGGAATCTTCCTTGTATGTGGCAGCTGTCCGAACTGGCCCATGAGTATACGGCCATGGGGGTCCTCGACCCAATCTAACAGATCGGGAGATGACGTGTTCAGTACCCCCTAGTCCAGGACACCGTCAGTAGCCCCCTGAACCGGTCTTCAAGTTAGGGACGCTCCTCGATTCTTTCGAACCGTTCTTCATCTTCGGTTGTTGGTCTTGAAAACTGGTTCAACAAATCTTCTCATCTTCGATCTTGAGGATCGCCAAAATGCATTCAACGAGTTTATACGTCGGGTATCCGAGGAGCCCTTTTAAGTTTCCGGCCTTTATCAATGCCTTGTTATTTTTATGCCACACCTCGGGTTTGAAGTTGTTCCCGGGAGGCAATGTCCTCTCGCGTCCGAGCTCCAACGCCAGACTGTATTCGAGGTATCTTTTGCAGACGAGCACCAACGCCGGACCGCTTCCGAGCTCCAACGTCGGAATGTATCCGATCTCCAACGCCGGACTGTATCCGAGCTCCAACGCCGGACAATGTCCAAGCTCCAGCGCCGGACTGTCATAAATCACCTTGGTTCAAAAAAGTTGAAGGAGTTTAGCGAGCTTAATGCCGGAAATGCCCTCTATGGAGCTAGCCACTAGCGCCCGAGCTTTATGCCGGACTGCTTCCGAGGTGGTGCACCACCCCGACTGTGGGCCGATTTTTTGTCAACATTCTTTATTGGTGCAATTTATTCTCTGCCGAGATATATAGCCAGTAGCCCTCAAGGTGTGTATCGGTCTAAAACCCGAGATGCACCTGAAGGATGCCGTAAGACCGCTGATCCCAGTAGCCGCTGAGACTCAGGTTGATTTGCAAAATCGGCCTGAGGATCAAGTCCTAGCTCGGCAGAATACTTCGGGACACAAAAAGTGGCGTGCTCAGTTCTCGAGACTCAGGTTGGGTGCGGCCGACCAACCTGAGGATCATAATCTCCTCGGAAACTGTGTTGCACTTAAAATTTTCTGCATTGGATAGGCAATGCACTAGCCCCCGAGACACTGGTCGGGTGGCAACACCAAATCAGGGGATCGATGTGCCCCTTTAATATTTGTAAATAATAAGCCCGAAGCCCAATAGCCCCCGAGCCTTAATGCGGGCACGGGTGGCCGAATTAAGGATCGATATCCATTGTAAAATCACAAAATATGTGTAATGACTCTATGTATCCAAGTACTTTACGTCATTAATGCTCAGATCTGCATTGTACAAAACTTTGTTGACCGACCATCGGCTTTCACCTCCTCGGCCAGTAGCCGAGGAGTGTTTGTCCTACTTTATAAAGCCTTTACGAGGGCAAGACAAACAAGGCAATCTGGCCATACGGTTTTATAAAGAAAGGTACACAGAGAGACATGTTATATTACTGTTTAACATAAGAAATGTCTTCCAAAGAAAATAGTCCCGCTATCGGTTCCTTTCTTTGGGTTGTCATGCTAAGCATGATCATGAAACCTCAGCTCTAATGTAAGAGCAAAATATCGAGGATTTAGTTTGGGAGGCCAGTTAATAGCCCCCGGTAGTGTTCGGCGACAGTCGAGGTCAAGCCGTAAACACTTCGGCCATTGTTATGAATGGCCCGTCATTTAACACCGTCATCGGATCGCTGACCAGTTTACGCTTATTGTAATAGTCAGTTTTCGGCTTTCTCCACTGAGGTGCTTAACCATGTGAGCTGGAAGCACAATCACAGTGGTTCTCCCTTTGCACACCTAGCCGAACAAAGCGGAACGTGGGAGGCAAGTGCAGGAGCCGGGCAACCCAACTATTGACCAAAGACACAGTTCGAAACCAATGCATATATAGTGAGATCCGATAATGTTTTCGCCGAATCTATAAAGGTGTCCGGCATTGCACTATGAGACTTGTGCTGGAAACACACAAATAGTTTAAAAGTGCCAAAAATCTTGGAAAACCAAAAAATGTCAGTAAAAACTTGACGTCTGAACAAGATCAAGTGTTCGGTGCCAATCCGAAAATTGGCCTTAAAAAAGAGTGCTTCTGTCGTGCTTTAACATGACACATCCTTTCTCAAGACTTCAAGCGGGTCAGCCTACGGCTTCAACCTCCTATCCCGAAGGCGGAGTACTTCTCATTAGGCCAGTTTAGCAAACTAAAGTCTAGCGGCTTTGAGAGAGAAATTAGGCTCCCCGGCTAGTGACCACACACTCGTGTCAAAAAAAGGAGTGATGAATAATAATAGTAAAACTTTGCAACGACTAAGAAGAAGAACACTTACTATTATAAAACGGCTCATATAAATTTAAGAGCCCCCAAGTGACTTCGGTAAAAGAATTTAATGTATAATGATTGTATGTACCAAAGTACTTATATCATGTCTGTGTTCACCCGAACTTTATATGCGTCTTAACCGACCATCGGCTTCTCCTTCTTCGGTCAAGGGCTGAAAAGTGTTATGTACTCTACCTGTCGAGAATATCGATGGTGCTTCCGATAACCAGGCAATCAGGCCATAAGGCTGTAACAGACAAAGCGCGCCCAGGGAACTTATGCTATATTACTGACGAAGTGTAAGAAGCATCTTCGAAGAAAATAGTACCCCCACCGATACCTTTCTTCGGTGCTCATTGTTACTATGAGACTTGTGCAATAGATTTTTTGTACTCACGAGTTCCGTTTTGTGCCGACCATGATTGAAAACAATAACATCGCTAGCTTTCGGCTTCACCCAGTCTGAGGTCAGAGCTCGGATGACCCGGTCATGACAATCGCAGAGGTGCTCCCTTTACTCCCTAGCCGAACAATCGGGAACGTAGGGGTAAGAACAGGAGCCAGGCAACCCAGCTTGCAAATCACTTAAGTCAATATGGTGCATATTGTGGCATAATACACGAACAAGGAACGAAGGCGTACAAGTATAATCATATGCAAGAGGAAATGCTTAATGAAGGAAGCCCCCAAGTGAACAGGGTATTTGAATTTGTCCGTCACAAACAAAGTTTGGACAAGGACATTTTTTACAAGCAACTTTTTTGCAAAAAAGTATAATGCTTGGTCGAACCGAACACAAGTTAAAAATTTAAAACTTGGAGCATGAAGGCAACTTAGCTGGTTAATGTGTTCGGTATTGATGACGCGGTCCGAGCTTGATGCGGGACAAGGTTCCATCCCCCAAGCCGGTCCCGAGGTGGCGGAGCAAAGAGCTCGGCACGCCGAAGTGGTGACAAAGTATGGCCAATGCAGGCCGGCAGAGTGATACCGAAGTCCCCGGCATGGGGTAATGAAGTGTTGACGAAGCCCCCCGTCCAGCCGAGATGACGTGGTATGTCAGTACACCGAGTTGTTGATACTGCCCAACCCGAATCATTTTCTTGTGCACAAAAAACAGTGCAAACCGGAGATAATAATAATAAAAGTAATAAAAATCATTACATAATAAATAATTTATGCAAAGTGAGTAATAAAAGAAATATGGCCTGGCGCCGAATTCAATGCCGATGTAGGGCGTCAGCGTGATGCGGTAAAGGCATGGCAAAGTCTGAATTCTCAGGTCGGTCCAAGTTCCGGATGCGGCGTTCGTCGGACTATGTATGGAAACTGACCGAACCACCATGCGACTATCGTTAATGCAGCCACCATTTGATAGACCTGTGTACATATGATGGACAAACCAGAGTAATAATTCCTTGGGAAGAATGAACCCAAACAAGCAAAAAATGCTAGGATTAATAGCACCTGGTTTATTTGTTGTAGCGATCTGAAGAAAGGTGATTCCCAAAATTGGGACTCGATCCACACACCCATTGTCAGATGGGCGATAAAGCGACGGCATGGCGATGCTGGCAAAAGTTGGCTTACCGAGGCAAAGCCCTCGGTCCAGCTAACGTGACGAAGCTGGTCGTATAGTGACGCTGAAATCTCTGGAGTAGGTTGATGAAGAGATGGCGAAGCCCCCGGTCCAGCCAAGATGTCAAAGCCTCGATGCCAGCCGATGAGTCGAATTAGGTTGGCATGGTGGACATCGGCTTGAAGAAGCAATAGTGTGGCCTTGCCGATGCCGGTCGTGACGTGGTCAATGCCGGCTTGATGAAGTGACCGTGCGGCGATGCCGGTGTGCCCGCTCCGTGTAATCTCTGGGGCGGCGATGTTGGTAATGATTTATCCTTCGTGATGCCGAACTCTTGTTCGGCTTGCCGAGATGATGATCCGAAGAAGTTGAGTTCGGCTCAATAAAGTGACAACGTGTATAGCGCAGGTTTGCAGCCGTAGAGCAACGTTGTCGGGTTGGTTTGACACCAGCGCGATGGTGAAGATCTTATTGGAAAAGACTTCAAAATTAGCAGGATGTGTTTGGGAACAAAACACAATACCCAATACAAAACTTCCTTCAAAAAGGCTGTCCGAACTCCCGTTCATAAAAAAGATGAGCTTGGGTCGGATTCGTTCTCGCGCAGGAAACAGATCCAAAAAGTGACGCAATAATCGGAAGGGTCCCGGAGTTTGGACGGTCGGATCGAGCTGAAATTTTGAGAGGTGGTAGATATAGGAATTCCGCAACCGATCAACGGTTGGATCTTCCAAAGGACGTCCGAGCTAGAAGCTGGACACCATGCCCTAAACTCGTCCAGATTTGACAGGGCTTCGGTATATCACGGATTGCCAGAGATTTCTCCATCGGAACTCGACAAAATTTTCCAGGGTTGTTGTAGACTTATTTCCGCACAGTCCCACCGAAGCAATCGTTAAAACAACACTTGAGGAGGCGGTGGCGGCGGGCACAAGTTCGCTGTCCAGAAAAACAGCACGGTCGTCCGAGGGCAATGTTGACGTTGAGCCCCGGGCTCCCTGGATGATTCCTCCATGATCTTGATAGAGATCGGAGTTGATGTTGATGAAGACCCTCATCCGAACATGATGATCGGAGGTAGGGCGCAGTCCTTGGTCGAACCAAGGTGACCAGTCGAGCTGGTCATGAAGATGCCGAAGTTGCAGTTGATCTGCAGGCGAGCCATCGACCTTTTGCCGAACACACAGCGGAACTCTCAATGAAAGCACCAATGTCGATGTCAAAACCGGCGGATCTCGGGTAGGGGGTCCCGAACTGTGTGTCCAAGGCGGATGGTAACAGGAGGCAGGGTACACGATGTTTTACCCAGGTTCGGGCCCTCTTGATGGAGGTAAAACCCTACGTCCTGCTTGATTTATTTTTGATGATATGAGTATTACAAGAGTTGATCTACCACGAGATCTGAGAGGCTAAACCCTAGAAGCTAGCCTATGGTATGATTGTTGTATATGTTATCTATCGACTAGCCTGGCCTCGGTTTATATAATGCACCAAAGGCCTAGGATAACAAGAGTCCTAGCCGAATACGCCGGTGGGGGAGGAGTCCTTGTCTTGACCACCAAGTCTTGTGGAATCTTCCTTATATGCGACAGCTGTCCGAACTGTCCCATGAGTATACGGCCATGGGGGTCCTCGGCCCAATCTAACAGATCGGGAGATGACGTGTTGAGTACCCCCTAGTCCAGGACACCGTCAGAGATGTTTACATAAGCAAGAGAATATTACTGCTTAGATCTTATAGATCACAAGCAATGTTAAACCAACCAATGGAAAGGAAGATATGATTATCAGATTAAACAGTACAATGGAAAGTAAAATGTGTTTAAACACATATTTCAGGGATATATCATTCCCAAGGTCAAGTAGAGCATGATATCCATGATAGGATATAATGTAGAAAACTCTTTAGGTACGGGGAGAGAAATTTTCAAGACATTACCCATACAGCGGTGTTTGGATAATTGAGCAGGAAACATTTAGCATTGGGCTTCAAATGTTCTTGTTGAAAATCGGAGTACCACAAACATGCTTCGAGATAGCATTGACATGGTCTTGAAGCAAAGGTTGGACTTGGATATACAAAGGATTCATCAGGAACAACTTATAGAATAAGTCTTACAATTTCCTCAGGGAAGAATGGTTAACCTTGCTAAAATGGAAACTCTAACAACAGGTACTCCGGCTAGTTGTGCTAGGCATGACATCACCTTACCGGTATATAAGGACAAATGTTAGAACTCTTGGAAATATGTCCCAACCATTATATTTGATTGAGATTCAGATCTGATCGGTGTCGGGATACCTCAGGCTCAGGATGTCTGAGAAGAAAAGGTGCAAAACAAATTGACGAGATAACATTGTAAGATTCTCGGGAAATGTACTATGAAAGCGAGTTCTGAAACAAGAGCTCATCATTAAACCAATGAAGGGATAAGGAGGTAGCTGATGAACTCAGCGACAATTCATTGGGATTTCCAAAAGATGGATTTCCACAATCATGTGAACAAGGAGATAACATTAGTCGGATCAAATGATATAATGATGTATGCTCGATGAAAACACACACAATTAAACATTGGTTGAAAGTTGAGACCGAAATATGGGCAGAGGTAGCATGATTAATGTTAGAATGGTGATTTGATAACCAATGGTCTAAGAATGAAATATCAACCATTAACTTCAAGCAAGAGGGTTGCTAGAACTTTTGAAGTGGCGCATCATAGTTCAATTGTCGGTTTTCTGGTTAGAAACAACACGGGGACCAAGGGATGAATGGATATGGCAAGAAGTATCACCTGTATCAAGAATTCTTAAGAGGTGGTGAAATTCTAACAACATTCTTGACATAAGGGATGGTAATACTCCAAGGTAGAACATAACTTAAGCTGGATAGCATGGAACTCAAAGTATAACACAAAACACGGACAAGTTTGTGTTGAATGGAAGGAAATAAAGTGGTCGATGATAACACAAATCATCGAGGGCAAAGCATGGTATTTCTCATCAAGAATTCAATAGATATCTTGGAAGGCCTCAGAATGCTCATGATGATCACGACACATGTGTCGAGAGATTTCATGAAGATTTAATCGATTGGCGATGACATCAAGCCAAAGGAATGATGAAGGGCAAGGTCATTGGAACCACGGGTATGACACAAACTTGAAATCAAACTTGTTGTTCAATGCGAGATGATATGACAAGGAAGATTGACGTAAGCTTAGCTCATCATCGAAAGCAGTGCTTTGGGAATAAGGACCGGGTGGCACAGTTTAAACTTTAGCACAAGCTGGTAGCCGATCAGGCTAGGATTGACATGCTCGAGTACAAACTCGTGAGTAAAGGAGATTACTAAGAGTTGTTTAATCGTGGTGCGGACCCGATTTAGTTATCGGTGTCCTCGAGTGACTAACAACTCGGAACCAGTAAACATTGGAAACGGTGAGGAATAATACTCGATGAAAGCTCATAATAAGAAACATGGTTCGATGATATTATCAAGATACGAGAGGGTGACACTCGGAGGTAGAGCAAAATAAAGGGTTGACAAGGGTATTGATCTGCAAAAGACAAGTACTTTAACTTGTCCGAGAAAAGGAATCAAGGAATATCAACATGGCCGAAACCATAGTTGCAAGGGATCCAATTCAAAGACACCAGAAGAATTATCCAACTAATTAAAAGTTTTTCAAGAAGCTTCCATGATAAGTTCCACATCAGGTCCATGGGCATGAACACAAAGTTCAAGGTCGACTCCCGCTTCTCCAATGCATAACCTTTCATTCACTTCTCTTTTTCGAAGAAGTTGTAGTGTTGAATTATCTGGCAAAATACCAGACGAGTATGACTCATGAAAACTTTCGAGTTCACACATATTAAGGAAGGCATAGGTTCAACCCGTCAGGGTATCATGGAAACATATACCACAAGCTTCAATAGTAAATACTACCAGCTCGAAAACAGAGCATGGTTCACAAAGCAGAAGATACAATTTACCAAAGGCATTATATACCCATGGAAAGGCTCACAAGGTTATTCAATATGAAGGACATTGTCAGATAAAATCTGACAAAGGGTCTGGTGGTCCACAAGGGATTTGATGTGAGCATCAGTACTCCACCAGAGGAAGAAAGAATGCAACGAGGTCAGATTATAGAAACAACTAACTAACTCAAAGCACAAATGCAAAAGAATTAAGATTTCCAAATCAAGGGATCATAAGCATAGGCTCTGATCAAAAGATAAATGAGTTGAATAGTCATAGATCAACAATCAATCATGGTTTCAATTACCGAGAACCAACTTATGTTCAGGGTGACATCTGAGGCCGAAAGAACAAATTCTAAGGTCTGATTGAGGATTGCGAGCATTCGCAACATATTGAATCAGCGGACTCAAATGATGATGACAAAGGATGCCAATAAGATTACCACACTTATGGGATTAATCATAGTGAAAGCAAGCAAGAAATTCCAGAGCAATAGGTTGCTGAGGATCGGAAGATCGAATGGTATTTCGAAGACTTCTATGAAACACATGAACAACTGGGGACGAGTCGATACTCGGTAAGTGCGAGAAAGTATTCGTAGGGGTATTTCTGCGGAAAGGAACTAGAAGACAGTGGTACAAGGGATTCTTAAAAGTTGGAGAGCAATTCGATGCATCTTGTAACAACAAGAGAAACTCAGAGTAATGCACTACAAAAAAATACACTTCTGTGATGATACGTGTTTGTCACAGTAGGTCGCTTTTTTGTCATGCATGTACATCCATGACAAATTTATGACAGAATCAAGATAGTCATACCTGTGCTATCGTAGAAGTGTTCCATGACATTACCAAAATTATCATCACGGAAGTGTCCACTTCCATGACGATAAATCGCGCGTCACAGAAGTGCTTTCGTCAAGGGTGACCGACACGTGGCATCCACCGTAACGGAACGCCGTTAAGCTATCGGGTCGGGTTTTGGATCCGATAACCCGTTAACAGCCCCGACCAATGGGAAATTTCCATGTGTAAAATTCTTATTGGCCGGACGAAACACGTGTCAGCTCGTCAGTGGGTCGGATAGGCGCCTATGATACGTCGACATGTGTCACGGCCCAACAGAGGCCCATTCCTGTGAAAAGGCCGGCCCGTTTGACTTGGTCAAAAGCTGGCGGGCCGGCCCATGGAAAGCCTGTTAACGGCCTGTTCGCATATAGCCCATTTACAGCCCGCTAACCCAAGGCCCATTACGCCCTATCCGAATTAGGCCCAGTAGCGTCATCTGGGCCATCCAATATGATTCCAACCCGTTTTCACTTCTGACCCATGTATGGCCCATGACGTCTTTCGGCCCATATGAGGCCCGTGGTGAAACTGGCCCGTAATGAACAGTGTATCACTTTACACCCATTAACGGCCCGTGGTGAAACTGGCCCGTAATGAACAGTGTATCACTTTATACCCATGAACGACCCGTTATTCCGTTGGGCCGTTTCCAGCCCATGTTATCTTTCGGCCTTCTCAGAGCCCATTTATTCTTGGGCTCATTTCCAACATTCGTTTACTTACGGCCCGTTACTGTCATTTTCTGCTTGTGGGCCAAATTCAGCCCGTGGTTACAGTCGGCCCGTTTGTGGTCCGTTAATATGTTGGGCCGTTTTCATAGCGTCATCAAATACGGCCTATTAACGATGGCCCGTTACGGTCGGCCCATGAACGGACGATTCCAACTCTAGACCATTTACGGCCATAATGCGGCATGTTATTGGCCCATGTTTAGCCAATCGATCATACGGCCCGTATAAGGCCCATTGATGATATGGCCCGTAGAAGGCCTACTGTTTCTATGGTCCGTAAAAGGCCCACTGTTTCTACGGCCCGTAGGAGGCCCAGTGTCACTACAGTAAATATTAGCCCATGGTTATTGTGGCCTAGTTTTAAAAATAGGTTATTGCAGCCACTAGTTAACCGCGGAAAAAGAACCGCAATGACTACAAGCAAACAAATATACAAGACAACAAGGAAATAAATAAGCAAGCAACTAACGCTATGCTATCACGGCTATTACACATATTACATCCACTGGGCATCAAAGTTTGCCACCAGTGCAAATATAGGGAACAAAGCAGCATATCATATACACTGGCCGTCAAAATCGGCCACCAGTGCAAATAAACGCGGCAGCAAAACAAGAGCATAACTGAAACAACTTCAGAAGAGCTCAAGAAACGTTATCCTGGGTATCCACCATGCTGGCAATAAGCTTAGCAAGCTGATTAGCTTTGTCCTGTTTGGCGCTAAAATCCTCCAACGCTTGTTGTTGCACCAGAAAGTATGCATCTGAATGCTCCAAGGACTTCCGCAGTCCTTCCGCTTCTTGTCGCAGCACAGCTGATCGATGTCTTTCAGCTTGTAGTTGAGACTCAAGAAACCGAACCGATTCAGACAGTGAGTTTGAATAGCTTGTGCAAGCGGTAGTGGCCAGTAACTCCAACAATAAACCAAGACAGGATGTGTCACTATCCTGAACCTTATCTGCATTACTTCCTTTACCGTTGCTTAATAAGGCACTCTTCCCCAATATTCTGTCAACATTCTAAAAGAAGAAACAAGCAGACACATAACAAGTTTAGCATGTACTACTATATGAAACTCATTTCGGTGAACCAGTTCATTAGTAAGGTGGACAGGATTAAACTACCAAGTCTTCTATTGCCAAGTACTAGTACATAATAAAAGCATCAAACAAACATATATCTATGTCCTATGGTAGAAATGGAATCTTAAATTAGAACAGTTGTTCTTCAGGTTTAGGCACTTGTTCTACATGAACAGAGTACAATAAAATGCAAGAATATAATACTTAAAAATAGAAAATGAGCTCATAGACCTTACCACATTCTTGGTTCGGGACCAGTACAGAACAAGGCATTCCAGTCATCGTCCAGTAAATGTGTCTCAAGAGAACGTAAGGGAATTTGATGAGTTTCTTTGCCGGTGAAGTACGTTTTCTTCAGGTAATTCTGATACTGCCACCAAGCATTCTTGAAGATAGCAGAGGTATTAGCACAGGTTACCTCATTCTGAGTTTCCAAATCGGTCCTTCTCTATAGAGAAAAATGGGAAAATTTGTTGTATTAAAACCATCATGGAGGTAGGATGTATGGGACGAAGCAAGTAATTGCCATGAATAAGGTTACTTGCACATAACTCCTGGACAAACACCTGCAACTGGCATTTTCCTTCATCTTCAATGTAATATTTCCAAGATGGGAAGATACGCACATACGATTTAACAACATCAAATGCGATAGATGCTAAACTACGACTAGCTGGTTGTGCTTCCTCCACAGGAATAGGCATACTAACTGGTGGAGTTGGGGTTCGCCGTGATAGTACTGGCCCTTTGGGCACTAGAGCTGCCTTACTAACTGCTCTTGTTTGGGAGCTCTGTGGTGGAGATGGTGCTGTGTCAACAGGAACTGGGTTACTATCGGCTGGGGTTGGGGTTAGATTGCGTGAAGCTGGTTCTCTGTCCATCGTAGTAGGGGGTACAATCTGCGAGAGTTTGGGTTATGTGTGGTAGGGCTGGTTCTTGTGCATGTACAACCGGGGTGCTATCTCCACCAAGAGGTAGCACTGTTTTATTTGAAGACCGTGTTTTTAGTCCGCTAGATACTGGCATCACCCGCTCCAATTCAAATGGCTGATAAACAGGAAACATAATTGAATGTGCAGACATTGTATGAGAGACAGATGCAATAGATAGTGTGGAAAAAACAGGGCATGAAATAGTTGACATGTATATTGTTTAACTAAAATGGATAGCATGACATAATTTCACATATATGATGTCTATCTAAACTGGATAGCATAGCATAACATAATTCAAAGATATGATGAATAACTAAACTGGATCGCATGACATAGTTCACCTACATGTTATCTAAGTAATCAGGATCGCATCATTTAATTCACATATGTGATTTATATGCTAAATAGAGGGCATTAGATATGATGTCTGAACTAAGAACATGGTGTTGAATATTGTGTATATGATGTCTAAACTATGCAATGCAAGACACGGTATGCATGATATGAACAGTATAACCATGCCAAGTTAGAGCATACACCTCAGTGGGGGAATATGACTGGTCATCTATCTCTGAATCCATATCTGAGGAGCTATTGGGACCCAACAAGAGATCTGCTTCGATAGGTAGCACTGTCTGCTTTGAAGGCCTTGTTTTCACTCCAGATTTTTCCATCTCCCACCCAAATGGCTGATTCACAGGAAGAGTAGTTTAATGTACAAACATTGTCAACAAATGGAAATGTAATGAAGAAAAGGAAGGGCAAGATATCATTCAAATATATGATGCCTGGTAAAACAGGATGGCATTGCACATTTCACATATATTATGGCTGGCTAAAAGACATGAGACTGCATAATTCCCATATATGATATAGAAACTAAATAGGTGGCATTACAGAACATGTCTAAACTAAGCAGATGACATATATGATGTCAAAAGTAGGCACTGCAAGGCAACATATGCATGATATGACTAACATCATCATGCCAAGGTAGAGCAAACACCTTGGGGGGTAAATAGGAGTGGTCAGCGGCGTCCGAATCCGCCTCAGAACAGATATCTTCCTCTGGATTACAATCTGGAGAGGAGTGGGGAGGGTTTGCCATTGAACCCACCATGGAGCGATGTCTGCATGTCATTGTATTGCCACGCAAAACTCTTCTCTTTTTCTCTACATGTTCAGCATGACTGTGTACAATATCTGACATGCATACGAAAAAAATATGGTGAGATTATGTAAGGAGAGCATGCAGAAATTTAGAGTGATGGTAACAACCAGTGGATTGATGTTTTTCCGTTGAACCAAAATAGCCCTAATGGATCGACGTGAATGTATAGTAATAAGTGATGCAACAAGTGTACAACCTCTTTGCCGTAGCCGTGTCGACCTCAGCATCATTGGGTTGGTCGCTGAAGCAGTTGAGGCAAAGGTGGTTGTCGGAGGTGTCGAGGAAGATCTGAGGAATCTATAGACGGCGTCCAGGGCACTGCTCTGTTGTGATGGATCATTCTGTCGTTGGAGCAGCTCCGGTGAGCCGTAAGACGTCAAGGCTGAAGTAGCACAAGACAGACATCGTCAATCTCAAGTGGGATTCTAATAGCATCTCCAATAGATGATGTAAAATGGATGTAAAATTAACATCACCAAAAACCACCTGACTACAACAGATGAGGTAAAAACTGTTGACTCTGAACTTAACTGTCGAAACTGAAATTTACTGTGGAATCTGAATGCTATTGTCGAAACTGAACGCAATGGTAGCAGAGAGGCACTTGACATGTAGTTTAGGGAGGGCCTGCAGTTCATCTTCAACCTGCACTCCCCTAAGCCGCCAGCCACCACCGGCCGAACTGCCGGCCCCAGCACCGTCTCGCCGCCCCGAAACAACTCGCCACTGCCGCCCCGGCCAGCCCTCTAGCCCCCCCCCCACCCTAAACCCTAAGATATATAGTGGGGTACCTCTCCGGCGAGCCCCCATCCCCGCTGCGAGTGATTCTTCCTGAACTCCGGCGAGCCCCCCCAACCCCTGAAAATCGACTGACCCAAAAGTCGATTCAGTCGACTGAAGTGTGGCTTAATCGGAGCAGAGTAGCAGCACGAGCGAGAGGGAGAGCAGCAGCAGCAGCTGGGTGAGCGAGCAATCGAGCGAGAGCCGGAGCAGCAGCAGATCCGGCTGGTATGGACGCCGCTGCCGAAGGGGCCTCGCACTGGGGGAGAGCCACCGTGGAGATGTCGCCTGCGACGCCGGCTTCAAGGTAGCCGCTCCATGGGGGTGCGGGATGGAGCACCGTCGGCGCCGGGAGGTCGAGTTAAGGAGAAGGTGCGATGCGATGAGTGTACAACCTCTTTGGTGGCGCCGAGTAGGCCTCGGCTTCGTCCGAGGAGTCATTGAGGATGCTGCGGTTCCGGTGGAGCAGGTTAAGGCGGCGCTGTGGGGATGGAGCAGCCGCTATAGACGAGGTGATCGTCGGAGCAGCTCCTAGGAGGTGGAGGACGGGGCGGCTGAACCGGCGGGACGGCGAGATGGACGACGGATCCTCATCTGAGGAGGTGGACGAGGGACGTCGAGCTGTTGCGGTGGACGACGTCGTCGGGGAAGAGGCTCCGGCTGGGCAGCGGTGACGTGGCGGACGAAGGAGGGTGGGGTTTCGCGGCTGGAGCGGAGAGGTTCTGGCGGCCTGGGATTTCGAATGGCGAAAAGGGGGTGATGGGAGAGGGTGAAGCATGACTTAGGAACGCGCTTGTCCAAAATGTAGGGTGTGTTACAAAAGTACCCCCCACCGATTTGAACTAGCGGCGCTTTCGGCTCAGGGATAGAAGGGGGATTTCGTGTGTCGGGATTTGGCAACTGGAGGGAGTTTTCGTGCGCATTGTAATTTCGGGATAGCAAGGCGCAGGTTGTGAAGGCGCCAGTTTTGGGAGCACGATATCTGAATTTTCGGTATATAACAAGACGCGGGTTGAATTTCAGGGACAAGCCTAACGTGTCGTAATATTGCACTTGTACGTACCAAATCAATTCACACTTCCCTCAACCAAAAAGAAAACGAAAAAAATAAAACTATTCACACCACACAAAGAGAGAGTCTTGCCCCGTTTTACTATACAAATGCTATTCAAAGCTACTCCCTCCTTCCATCTATATAGGGCCTAATGCGTTTTTTGATGCTAACTTTGACCAAATATTAGAGCAATGATATATGACAGGCAACTTACACAAAGCACACCGTTAAATTCGTCTGTGAAAGGTTCTTTCAATGATATAATTTTCACATTGTGCATGTCATGTACTATTAATCTTGTCAATAGTCAAAGGCGGTCTTAAAAATCTCATTACGCCCTATGTAGATGGAAGGAGGGAGTATGAATCCATGTTATGTCCGATTAAATTTTTTCGCTTGCTGTACAATGCATGTAACCTACTCATACCAACATTTTAGTGCATTTCAAATGTCTATACTACCGCTGCAATTCGAACTAAATTTGAATTCATTTCTCTATTTCAATAAGAATCTACAATCATGATTGTTGCAAACTTCAACCATCAAAGTTTCCTTGCTATCCGCCAGATACAAATCAGACGGCCTATAATGCAGGATGGCAGGCACACCATCATCAACAACTCCTTTTTTTATAAGAGTAGAGGTAAAATATATTAAATGTAGTATACCATGTTCATAACCACACCATGTTTATCACCGTTATATATATTCACACATCCGTCAGTTTTAAACACTATGATAAATTCTTCAAATATCCGAATTCACTTTTTATAATGAAGTATATATGATCTCTATTCGTCTTTTACACCCACACAACCCTCTTATCTTTGTAGCTAGCGCTAACTTTCTCTTGTGCATGCACACGCCCGCATCCCTCTCACCCTCCCTCAGCATTCTCTAGCTCCATCCCGCAAATTCGTGTTTTCACTTTAGGTCATTCACCCACGGTGTGTGTAGGCCCCCCAGCTCCTTTACGGCACACATCGATCGATATGCCTCTCTAGCCAGGTGTGCCTAGCACAAACAAAAGCTTCCCCTCTTCTCTTGTCACCGTCCATGCCTCACTGCCACCACTCTTTTCATCATTCTCGTACTCGCGCACTCCTCCCCCTCAATATAGTATGCCTCTCGTACCACCTCCTACATGCATCCCTCTCTCTCTATCCTTCTCCTCGTGCCTCATTTGCTTCTAACACACACATGCATGTATACCGATCGATCTCCCAACATATACCTAGATCGACTTTAACTACCCCCCCATCGATCGACGTACATCACAAGTTATGTCTCTCCTTTCTCTTACAAAGGGCGATTGATCTTCCTATGTAGTTACGTCTGCTTACCACAGCCACATCGTCCCCCCTCATCATTCATGCATGCCTCCTGACACGTCTCTCACACGCACGTGCACAGATAACAAGCAGCCATCTCCTCTCTTATTGATATTGCGGGCATGCCCTCCGTTTGTCTAGCAAGCCTATCCCACCATTTGTTAGAAGCAACTCCACTACCACCCCCTCCAACACTCTAGCTCTGTCTCTCTTCCAACCTTATTCATCTCCTGCACATATGCATGGATGCCGATCGATCTCCCTTAATACATGAGGCAGATCGATCTCCTTAATACATGAGGTAGACCTCTCTCCTCCTCCACACATATACCAGCCATTGTACCTCTATAGTTAATTGGGCCTCCCTCTTCCCCCACCACACACCAATAGTCAAACTGCACATGTCCCATCTCACATTCTAGTAGGCCAGCCACTCTATATCTTTGACGTGGGCACACACAAATTCGATGGCACTCTTTAACGATCGCGCACGCACACACACACATCATCACTCTCTTCGATTCTATAGACACCTCAAGCTGATGATACCTCCACTCTCTTCTCGTGGATCGCCCCCTCTATATATATGTTATATCCAGGACTCTATTTCACACACATTGCATATTTTAAATTTTTTGATTAACCCCCCCCCCAAAAAAAACTCTCAAGAACCCACACACTATATCTCTCTAGGTTTGTATCTCTCTCACACAACCCCACGTAGGTGGTGTACGTATACAAGAAGAGAATAGGTGCACCGTGCACGTACTCACGCTTCGTGCCCAACCACACCCACGCAGGTACACGGTGGAGCTCATTTCTTTACGAAATGGCAGCCCACGTGCTAATTTGAATGCTTGTAGCAGTTGTTTACCTAGGGAGGTCGTGTACCACGCGTGCACGAAACAAAGTTCGACTTGACGCGTTGCCGCATTATTTTTAAATAAAGTTATAGCGCTCAATGGCATGTACACAGAATATAAAACAATTTTTATGGAGGAAAAGGTAGTCCGCTCTTCAGAGTATCTCACACAAGGCTCCGGTGGCCTCTCTCTCTCTCTCACCGTTGGTCACTGATCCGGCCGCATCCCGTCCGCCAAGGGAAAGGGAGTGCGGTGGCCTCTCTCTCTCGTTGGTCACTGATCCGGCCGCATCCCGTCCACCGGGGGAAAGGGAGTGCGGTGGCCTCTCTCTCTCTCACCGTTGGTCACTGATTCGGCCGCATCCCGTCCGCCAGGGGAAAGGAAGGAAGTGCATCGTTTCTCCGTTCGACGGCGCCGAGGCGGCACGTCCCGATCTGCGGTACACGCCGTTCTCTCTGACCAAGCTCCGGCGCGGCAGGGCCTACGCCACCTGCTCGCAGATTCCGCCCGCCGCCGCTCACCTAGTTACATCCCGACGACCTCCAGGTATCCCCTCCGGCCTTGCTCCACTGCCCGTTTTCCCACGTCGCTGCATGTGGATCTTCCATAGTTCTTTGCCCAAAACGTAGCTCGTCCGGTGTACTTTCCATATTGCATTCTCGTCCTCATACCGTTTTAGACAAACACAACCATGTTGTTATCTTCCCTTAGGACAAGGAATATGCTTCTTTTTTGTCGTTGCATGTGTCATCAACTGTTATTGGCCAGTAATTGTTTCCTTTCTACCTCTTTTTTGCAAACAGGGCTATCCATTTCACCTCGTTGCTATTGCAACCTTTTGGTGAACTGCACAAATCATTTTTTTCTTAAGAGTGTTTTGTGCAGTTGTACTAAAATGTTACACGGGCAACGTCTCTACATTTCAATGCGACTGCACAAAGGGAGATTGATTTTGCTCTATCCTCCTCATCCAACTCCGAGCCTAATCTTCTCCAACTAGTTAGTCTTAAGAGAGACCGCAAAGGTGACCGGCTTCTATTTGTGTGTTTATTGTTTCATCAGCAGTCCTCTATTATCGTAATCACACCTGATATCTTTGGAACAGGGATGCTCAGCTCTATTTTAGTGGAACTGCACAAAATGATCAGAATGTTGCATGCTCTAGACAGCTACTTTTTTCCCAACATGCCTTATCGATTTAGACAGAGCTGGGGGGACATTGCTGCCAATGAAAGCATGGATCAATTTTAATTTAACACCTTCTCACAACTTTGTCTTCAGTTGTGATGTAATTATTAGCTCTGATCTTCTAATAATTGACATGCATTAGCAAGGAAGTTAGTTTTTTATTGTTTCCGAAAGAGCATCGATGGCAAGACACGCGAAACAAAAGCTGAAAGCTCACACCATTGTACAATTTCGAAAATTATTTGTATAGTACGTCTTATGTAAACAAATGATGGAAGCTTGATAGCATTGCCAGAAGCCTCTTCATCATCCGGGTCCATGTGCCATGCACGAAATTATACTCCTTCGTTCCTAAATATTTGTCTTTTTACAAATGTCAAACAGGCATATTTTAGAGTGTAGATTCACTCATTTTGCTTCGTATGTGTACTCCCTCCGTTCCTAAATATTCTATTCGTCTTAACATAGATTTCAACATATTTTAGAAAGACAAATACTCCGGGGTAAGAACCGAGGGGGTAGTGCACAACCAGGGAGACTCAGCCGCATTAATAGTGAGTAATGAGCAGTCAAATCATAAGCCCCACCTTTCCCACTGTAAGTTGCTCTGAAGAAGCAACCATCAATACGCTCTTCTTTGAATCCGCTCATACTACTCCATCCGTCACTGTTTATACAGCGCGCTTCAGAAAAAAGAAAAAAATCTATGGGACCAAGGCGACTAGCAATCGGCCTGAAAAATAGCATTGGTAGTTATAGCATGGCGTCTATTACTAGAGGGAATAATGCGTACACACATGCATGCAGTGCTTCCACCCCGGGTACACACATGCATGCACTCCATAGTAGTACAGTACATGGAGAGAAAATTGTGGACTTGATTGCGGTTACCACACCCTAATTAATTGAGCATTAAACCAAACGCGTCTAAAGTCTCTCTGGTGGTGGAAATGCATTGAGAGAAATGCATCATAATGAAGCGCGCCCTGTAAACTGTGACGGGGGGTGGAGTAGTATGAAGGTGCAAAACCAAGTACGCATACTAGTACTGCGCTTGGCTCTTCGCCCCTTCGTGAAGTCAAACAATGATGGTACTCCACATGTTGGGTACTACAGTGTATGCCCCTGACAATCTGACACCGAGTGGACTGATGCATGTCCACCGAGGGTAGGTTGCATTAGTCAAAAGGCGTAAGCGAGCTTGACCTTGTCTTGCAAGCTTCTCCTCGTTCTGCGAGTTGACGGGACACACTAAAAAGTAGTGCTAGTCCATACTCCCTCCTTTCCGGTTAATATGGCTTAATCTTTTTTGCGGGTAAATGAGAGAGCTTTATTCATATATAAGCATTCTTAGGACGATCAGCCAAGACACTGGTCACTAGGAAGCCAAAAAAAAGAAGTAGGAAGCGAGGTGTTTCATCAAGCCAGCTCTCGGCCACATTCAAAGTGCAGCAAGCACGGTTCGCACGAAGATGCGCCGCAAGGTTTGCTGACCTGTTTACATGCTAAATAACAAAAAAAGAGGAAATATTACTGAGCGGTACTATTTGTAACAGGATATGAGCCAGAATTAAGCAAGAATTGTGGCGAGTGTTCCATGCAATCAACTTCCATTATCACATGCGAGAACCCTTGAAAAGAACCAAATGTGTTGAAGATTGCTTTATCACATTTTAAAATTATAATAAGAGTGCAGACGCTCCTCCATCCGGTTCCTAGTAGTATAGTGTAGTATGCTTCTGGCAATCTGACACCGAATTAACTGTTGCACGTCCACCGCCTGAGCGAGGAAGAGCTTGCATTAGTCAAAAGTTTCTCCTTGTCCTGCGAGCCACCACGCGCAAGCTTCTCCCGTCCTGCAACCTTCTCCTCGTTCGGCAAGTTGACGGGACACAGCAAAGTAATGCTAGTCCATGCTGCCTCCTCTCCGGATAACATGGCTTAATTTCAAACGAGATAAATACACTGTCTGTCACTGTATATTTGTAAAAATACGGTCAGTGGACTTCATAATACGCTCATTGTGCTCAATATATATATTTTCCGGTGTTCATACGGTCACTAGCTCACCCTGACTGAGTATGTGTGTGCATGCACGTGTAGGTTGAGCACTTGAGCGTCACCGTGTGTGTTCCGTCGTGTTCTCGGACATGCATGCATTAGGGCGTCGCGCGCGTTTTTGCGTCCATGTGTATGTGTGACTGTTGCATACACGTAGGGGGAGTACGTGTAGGGGCCACTAAGGAGCAGTCAAATCACATAGTAAGTTAGTCGGAAGAAGCAACCATCATTTCACTCTTGAATGACACGTACGCAATATAAAATGGTTGATATGGAGAGAAAAAGAAAACCACTATATATACACTAGCAGGAGCCTAAGCTACAAGCCTGCTTGCTTAGGTTGCTCTCTTCACAAGCATAGAACGATGGGCCTGATCCTGCAGCTGGGGGAAGGGAACAATGTTCTGTGTAGACGCGGTCGACATCGGCGAGGGAGAAAACCCACAGTCGGTGCGTCCCAATCGGGGGTCACCGCGGTATGGGCCGATGCCGCCTCCCAACCGCCCTTCTAGCTACAGCCCGATGTCCCATGTAGTCCATCTTCCTTTTGGAGCCGTCTTGCTCCACTGCCGTAGCTCCATCTCCATGTCGATCTTTCTCTACTTCTACCGGCTTCTACTTGTGATGAGTTTATCTCTCATGAACTAGTGCCAGTACTATTATTCTAATCACACTTCTTCAATATCTTTGCCATCAGGGATGCTTAGGTCGATTTTAGTGGAACTGCACAAAAGCATCGTATGATCCGAGGGTGCCAGCCGTCTTTCCTTCGACAGGTTCTACCTGGCCAGGAAATTAAATCATGTTTAGGGTTTAGGGTTTAAGTCGTAGTGACCCCATCAGTAGTTTTTCTTTCGTACACGCTCTCACAACTTTTTTCTTTAGTTGTGAAGTAAATATTGGCTATGATCTGTGAATCATTGAGATGCATCAACATGCGTGTTAGTTTTCCTTTGTATTTGATGGAATGTTGTAACGGGGCAACCTTGGAATAGGAATGAAAATGGAGTGGAAAAGTTTCCGTTTTTCCGGAGAAAAAATGGAAATGGAAAGAAACCAACGTTTCGTTTCGTTGGATCGCGCCATCGAGCAAAACCAACGTTTAAATCACGTCTGTCGTATTCGTGTCTCACACGGTTGCTCGCCATGCCACTCACCGCAAACCGAGTAGTACACCATAACTTTCCCGCCTGCTTGTTGATGGATCGCGCCATGGAGTACTAGCACTACTGGAAGAGATTGACGAGTTGGGGGAGGACAGCTAGCTGTAGCACGGACTCCCAAGAACTTTTTACATGCATGTTGTAGCCGGCTATTGCGACCTTTGAACGCGGAGCAGCCGCGCGCACCCAGAAGCGGCGCGGGCGACGCTCTCTCGACAGGCGCGCCGCTTCAATGCCGGCGCTAGTGAGAGGTCGCGTCCGCTCTGGCCGAGCATGAATGCTGCACTGACCGTTTCGGGCGGGAAGCACGCGCGGGTGATGAAGAGGGTTCGGGTTGGTCAGGACCGGTCGTGGTAGCGGTCCGGACGTGCACAAACAAGAGATGTTGTACGTTAATATTGCTGCGTATATAATTAACAACGTAAATAATGTGCCAGTTGGACAAATATGATTGGAGATGGAAATGGAATTTTACGTAAACACGGATATGCATGTCTATGTCTATGTGTGTGTGCGCGACAACTCTCGCGACCTGGAAGCTGGGGCGTGTTTTTGATCGAGTTTTCTTTCTTGGTACGTTAGAAAATCAGTTTGTCTAATTCACATCTAGATGTTATTTAAGGATATCACATCTAAGCTCCCACAAGTATATAATGTAGCAACAAGAAACAAAAAAAACTAGGAAAAGACCACAAACAGAGTGGACATCAACTTATATGTGACATAACTATGTCACATCTAGATGTGTCCTAGACAGACCCTTAAAAAATTGTCCGCCAGTTTTCGTTTCTTTTTTCCGGGAACGCGCGTATTCTATTTAAAACCACTGCTATGGAGAGATTTTTTTACTCCATTATAGCCTCTTGTTTGATAGAGTTTCTCGCATCTCGCTCTCTCACCCTCTCCATATCAAAACAAGATGACAGTGTCCACTCTATCTCTCTCCTCACCGGTGGTCACAGATCCGGCCGAATCACGTCCGCTGCGGGAGGTGAGGAGGTGCAGTGTTGATGTTGTCACCATCGGAGATGGAGGAAGCCGATGTGCACCGTCCTCTCAGAGCCGGCGCTGGCGTGGACGAAGATCCTCCGCGCCCTTGTTCGCTGCCGTTGTGTGGGCAGATCCGCGCCCTTGTTCTCTTTCACCCAGCGCCTGTGCGGGAGGTCCACCGACCCCTTCTTCCTCGCTGCTGTACATAGTGTGGGGAGATTCGGCCTCCCGCCACACGCCTTGCCACATCCCGACGACCCTAAGGTATAAGTTTCTTTGAAACCGTTGTTGCTCTAGCTGCATGTGGATCTTTTTCGATCTGTAGTCGAATCTAGGTCTTGGTTCAAAGAGGAAAGAAGGGTGCAGTGGGCTGGAGCAAGAATCTAGGACGTGGTTCAATGAGGAAAGGAGGGGCGGATGGTAGTATAGACTGGCTATCCAGCCGCTTTGTAGGTCGAAAAGGGGAAAAAGGGGGTAACCCAGTACACACATCTGTAAGGAACCGATCTCTTTGTTGAAAAGGGAAAGAAACTGGGGGGTCGGGTAGTTTGTGCACGACTAGATTTGCTGCCCTCACATAGGAAGAAGGTTCAAAGAGAACAAATATGGGACCAGCACATATATGCTGCTTGGCTACATACTCTGCATCACCTATTTATACGTGTGGACACACATGGTGCTGGCATGTCCCATGCAGCTATTTTGCTGTTGTTAATCTAAGAATGCCGCCGGAAAATTGAAGCAATGCCACTGTTAAAAGTAAATTACATTTTTTAACGAATGTTGTTTCAAGAGAATGTCTCTGTTAATATGAATCAATGCAACCATTTTAAATAAATGACGAATTGAAGCTATTGTATTGTTGTCTTTTCCCATTAAGTAGTAAACAAAAATGGGACCAACCCAGACATGATGCGTTTTGCTTTGTTACAACAAATTCAGCATCACCCCCTTTATAAGCCAGTAATTGATGCCACTCTCAGAATTAACTACTGATCTGTTTTAAGAGAATTTCTCTGTTAATATGAATCAATGCAACCGTTTTAGAAATGCTACTGTCCTATACTTTGTTTTCAATCAAGATAAGGTAGATGCTTCTTTTTGTGGCCGCATGTTTCATCCTCCTTTATTGGCCAGTAATTGTTTTCTTTTTTGCCTCTTAAAACAGGGATATCTATTCAACTTGTTGCTATAGAAAACTTAAATGTCACACCGGCAACTTTGCTTGATTTCAGTGCAACTGCACAAAACTTGATTGGATTTCCTATTCATGTTGGTAGATTTGTATTTTATCTTGGTCGTCTCATGAAAGGTCAGTACAGGCCTTCATCCACATGATTGTGCAGTGTGCTTTGAGATGTTGTGCTACTTGTATTGGTACTATTTTAAATAAATGATGAATTGAAGCTATTGTATTGCTGTCTTTTCCCATTAAGTAGTGAACAAAAATGGGACCAACCCAGACATGATGCTTGTTGCTTTGTTACAACAAATTCAGCATCACCCCCTTTATAAGCAAGTAATTGATGCCAATCTCAGAATTAACTACTGAATCTTATTTCAAAACTGCAACACTTGTTAGGGATTGGCGGGATTACCATTTTTGTGGCCGCATGTTTCATCCTCCTTTATTAGCCAGTAATTGATTCCTTTTTTGCTTCTGTTTAAATAGGGAAATCTATTCAACTTGTTGCTATTGCGACATTTTGCTTCGCTACGCAAAACACTTTGCTTGATTTCAGTGCAACTGCACAAAACGAGATTGGATTTCCTATTCGTGTTGGCAGATTCGTATTTTATCGTTGTTGGTCTCATGAAAGGTCAGTACAGGCCTTCATCCACATGATTGTGCAGTGTGCTTTGAGATGTTGTGCTACTTGTATTGGTACTGTTTTAAGTAAATGTTGAATTGAAGCTATTGTATTGCTGTCTTTTCCCATTAAGTAGTGAACAAAAATGGGACCAACCCAGACATGATGTTTGTTGCTTTGTTACAACAAATTCAACGTCACCCCCTTTATAAGCCAGTAATTGATGCCACTCTCAGAATTAACTACTGAATCTTATTTCAAAACTGCAACACTTGTTAGGGATTGGCTGGATTACCATTTTTGTGGCTGCATGTTTCATCCTCCTTTATTGGCCAGTAATTGATTCCTTTTTTGCCTCTGTTAAAACAGGGATATCTTTTCAACTTGTTGCTATTGCGACATTTTACTTCGCTTAATTTCGGTGGAACTGCACAAAATGAGACCGGATTTCCATATAAGTGTTGAGATCTCTGTGAGATCTTCCTCACGAGTTGTTTCAAATCTTGGTCGTGAATGGTCAGTACCGACCTTCCTCCGAATTAACTACTGAATCTTAGTTCAAAACTGCAAACACTTGTTAGGGATCGGCAGGAGTACCATTTCTGTTAGGGATCGGCTGGGGTACATGTTTAAGAAATGTATTGTTTAGATAATGTCTCTGTTATTATATATCAGTTACAAACTTACAGTGTTTTACAAATGGTACTATCCTGCTTTGTAGTTCTTTCTACATGTTTAACCAAGGTATTGTTAAGATAATGTCTCTGTTAAAATGAATCAGTCGCATTGTTTTAGGAATGATACTTTTTTGCTTTTTCGTTCTTTATACATCTTGAAACAAGGCATTGTTAAGATAATGTCTTAGTTAATATGAATGAATCACACTGATTGAGAATTGCTACTCTCCTACTTTGTTTCCCATTAAGATAAGGTAGATCAGTAGATGTTTTTCTTCTGGGAGTACAAGTCATCAACCATTATTTCTCAGTAATTGTTTCCCTTATACCTTTTGTTGCTTACAGGGATATCAAAATTAAAGCTCGGTTTTATTCCGACTTCGATTTTAGTTCAACTGCACAAAAGGAGCCAATGTGTCCAAGGCAAACTGTTGCATTACTGGGTCCAGTTGGTCGTTCCACTTTGCAAAAAGAAGCAGTCACTGTTTGCGCTACATTACAGAAGGAATGACCGAGAAGCTTTACAGAGTATTATTAGACACCGGTGACATGACTAGTCTGCAGAGACCATTGGCAATTTAACAACACGTGGAGTGCCTCCACGATCATAGGCATTACATATTTTGAATGGGAAAAGCTTCTCAAAGTTTAATCATTGATGTTAGCAAGAAGCGACAGGACTCCACGATCATAGGCATTACATATTTTGAATGGGAAAAGCTTGTCAAAGTTTAATCATTGATGTTAGCAAGAAGCGACAGGACTCCACGATCATAGGCATTACATATTTTGAATGGGAAAAGCTTGTCAAAGTTTAATCATTGATGTTAGCAAGAAGACGTTAGTTTAGTATATTGGAATTGGAAAACCTTGTCAAAATTTGCTCATTGATGTTAGCCAGAAGCGTCGAGTGTTTTTTTCCTATTCCTGTGTTCAGTTTAGAAGTAGATAGTTACTCTGCTGAGATATTCATGTGTTAAGAGTTTGTTCTGAATATTGTCTATGTAATGCCAGGCCTTGTGTTTGATTGCAAAGTTGAGCTTGGAATGTTGTGGCATGCGGCATCATGATCTGTTCACCGTGCCTCCTGAGAATAATGCTTCGTATTGTTTTGCATGTTGATCTAATGCCAGTGATTTGCTTGTTAAGAAGATCATCCTCGTATGTTGTTTCCGTGCTTAAGAAGTTCATCGTCTGATGTTTCATTCATAGCCTATGCGACAAGTCGGGGTTGGTTAGACGTGAAACCATATGATCTTCTGACCAACTCATGATATTAGGCCGTGATTGGATCATCATTTTCCAACCAAAACTGCTTGTAAAACTGACGATTGTAAATTAAAGCAGATGGTCTCGGGCGAAGGCGCTTGGTTGGTCGATTTCGACTAGTAAAATATCGGAAGTACTTGACACACGATAAAAACGCTGAACGACACTCGGACGATTGCTAATCCAGCTGTTAGCTGTTGTTTCAGCCTTGCCCATGGATGGCATGATACGCACGTCATGCATGTGTCGTCTGGTAATGTCGTCCATATAGCAGTGCTCGTAAAATATACACTGGTCTCTCAAATTACAAGCGTAACCCGCCGGTTTTACTTACAGACCTCGGGCCCTTGGTTTCATTACGCCTGTATTTTACGCGTTGTTTTCGATGACGAGTAAATTACACTTGTATGTTAATACATGTTTGAAATAAACCAGAGCTCCCAAGCGCGGCCTTACCGTTTCATGCCGTCTCAGTTTCTCGAAGGTGCTCATAGGTGTCCGATGATCGTGGCTTCCTGAATGAGTAGCGGGCGCTGTATCAGACCATCCGTAGGGCCCGCGAGGCCCTCTCCGTTGTCCTTCGAGTTGTTGCGCTCGCCGTGGCGCCGAGCATTGTTAACATCGTCAACGAACATGAGGATTCAGGAGATGACTTTATTTTGACTGGATGAGACTAGGGACCCACTAGGGCCATAGCCGTACGTACGCAAGTGCCTCCTTATTATGTACAACTATATTTTTTTTGCTTTCTCCTGGTTTCCTGACACCATGGTCCCACACCATTGTCAACCTATGTAGTCAATATAAACGAGGGAATTGCACAAGGTGCGACCGACAGCTGGGACCAAGTAGCTCGAGCAGTATTGAGGAGAGCAGGGTATTAACTGGGCGGGCTGTGGCCCATCTAGCCCAGGCCAGATATCCAGCCCAGATACTAATTTTTTCAAGATGAAAATGGCTAGCCCAGCTATACGTCTTTTTGAGGAATACCCGCTGGGCTGCAAATCTTTCCTAGGAGGGATGCATTAGGCTTAACAGGAAAATGGGCTTTTAAAAATTATAAATGGGATGTAATTATAAAAACTGGGCAGTAACTATAAAAAATGCACCAAACACGAAATTAGTTTATAAAATATTATTTATGGATTTTGAAAATCTTAAATTTTCATTATTGCGCGTGCAATGTTTCGTTAGATTTTTACGTAATACAAATTTATATTTAATCTAACTAGAAATTTCAGGATAAAAATATTTTGGAGCCCATCAAAATGTGGGAAATTTTATTGAATTCTGTCTTCAACGGTTGGTTGAAATTATTAATCATTGTCCTAGCTAGAAAATGGGCTGTACTTTTAACAAACTGTAAATGGGCTATTGTAAATTCCATTAGAATTCCAAAATGGGTTGTACATTCTTACAAAACGTAAATGGGCTATAAGTTCTCTGCCACACACTTGTGGGCCTACTAAGTGACGCGTCCCCTAAAAAATAAGTTGACGCGTATGCAAGGCTTTGCCAACTTATTATAGTCAACACACGGTTCTAGCAGCAGTGGCCGTTGGATATCTATCCAACGGATGTCGTGCTTCTTCTTCAATTTCGGATATTCTTAGCTTCGGCCGCCCAAAAAATGATTCCTCCCCCTGACATCTGGGGCGCACCGTTTCGGAGGCTGACCTGTGGGCCTACTAAGTTGGAGCATACCAAGGGCTTTGTCAACTTAGTCAATAATAAACGTTTCTAGCTTTAGTGACCGTACGATGTCCATCCAACGGTCGTAGTGCTTCCTCAACCTCTGGTCCTCTCGGTCCAGCCGCCCAAAGCAGCGCCGGTCGTGCCGCGTGCCACTGCCTCCCGTGGCCGGCTGTGCTGCCGCGGAGGCCTCGCCGCCCCCATACTACACCCACCGTTGGCCAGGCCATCCCTCCACTCACCCACACCCCCTGTTATTCTGCGACGACGGCAGCCTCACACCGCAGCTGAACCAGTGAACCCTCGTACTCCTCTCCGCACGGGCTTCCACTGTTGCGTCTTCCCCGGCTCCGCGTCGTCCCCTTCCTAGGCCTCGCCGTCGTCCAGACCACCGCCCTGGTGCTCTCGGTGCGGCGTGGTCAACGTGGTCAATGACCGACTTCCATCGGAAGAGTACTGTATGTGGAGAGGCTGACAGCTGGGTCCAGGCGGCCGCAAGGAAGTGCCTCCTTATTACGCGCAAAATAATTATTCCTCCACCTTACAGCAGGGACCCACCAGACGGGCCACCTTATTTCGTGAAAAAAACGTTGCCCCCTGACTGCTCGGACCCACCGGACGGGCCAGCGTATTTTGTGAAAAAAACGTTCCCCCCGCTGTAAGCTCGGACCCACCGGAAGTGCCTCCTTATTACGCACAAAAAAATGAATACTCCCCCAGCTAGCTGGGACCCACCATGGTGGGAGGCTGACTTGTGGGCCTACTAAGTTGACTGGGACGGGGGCCTTTGTCAACTTTAGTCAATATGAACGATTCTAGCTCCAGTGACCGTATGATGTGCATCCAACGGTCGTAGTGCTTCTTCAACCTCCGGTCTTCTTGCTCCAGCCGCCCAAAGCAGCGCCAGTCGTGCCGCATGCTCCTGCCTCCCGTGGCCGGCTGTGATGCCGCGGAGGCCTCACCGCCTCGTACTACTCCCACCGCTGGCCAGGCCATCCCTCTACTCACCCACAACCCCTGTTATTCTGCGGCGACGGCACCCTCACACCGCAGCCGAACCAGTGAACCCTCGTACTCCTCTCCGCGCGGGCTTCCACTGCTGCGTCTTCCCCGGCTCCGCGTCATCCCCTTCCTAGGCCTCGCTGTCGTCCACTGCCCTGGTGCTCTCGGCGTGGCGTGGTTAATGTGGTCAAGGAACGACTTCCATCGGACGTGGACTGTACGTGGAGAGGCTGACAGCTGGGTCCATGGCCGCAGCAAGGAAGTGCCTCCTTATTACGCGGAAAATAATGTTTCCTCCACCAGACAGCAGGGACCCACCGGACGGGCCACCGTATTTCATGAAAAAAACGTTTCCCCCCTGACTGCTGGGACCCACCAGCTACACCTTCGCACGCAAGGAAATTCCTGACAGACGGGACCCACCTGGTCGAAGCGTACGTAGCATTGTCATTCTGGTCGTGAACGTGTACGTACATATATACTGGTGGATGTAGAGGTGCGCACGTGTCATATGAGAGGCGCGCACGTAGCATGTACACGTACGTACAGCGGCCAGGGTGCAAGAAAGAAAATATGGCCATGTATGTGTACATATGGGCGGGGTCTCGAACGCCTACTCACGCATACGTATGGCGAGGGCTCGTGTACATGGCTGGGTCAAAACAGAGAAACAGCGTCGTCGTCGTGTTCATGGGTCGGAACGGAATGCGTGGTCGTGTTCATCGGGAGGGCTTGGACAGAAGAGGCGATGGAAACGAGGCCTGGCGTACCGCACAACGGAGGAAACGGACCTCCTACGGTCGAAACGGGGGTCCTGTTGATCGGGAGGGGTGTGGCGTAACGCAAAACGGAGGAAACGGACCTCCTACGGTCGAAAAGGGTGTCCTGTTGATCAGGAGTGGTGTGGCGTACCGCAAAACGGAGGAAACAGACCTCCTACGGTCGAAACGGGGGTCCTGTTGATCGAGAGGGGTGTGGTGTACCGCAAAACGGAGGAAAGGAACTTGTGTTGGAGCACTACGGTCGAAACGGGGGTCCTGTTCATCGGGAGGGGTGTGGCGTACCGCAAAACGGGACTCCACGGGATACTGCTCATCTCCACCGTCGACCCCCTCCAGCCTCCACGAGCTACTGTTCATCCACCGTCGACCTCCTCCGGCCTCCACGGGCTCCTGTTCATCCAGCCTCCACCGCGCGCTACTCCACCGGCTACTGTTCAACCACCCCTCCACCATCTACTATTCATCCAGCCCTCCACACCACGGGGTCCTGTTCAACCACCCCTCCACGGGCACCCCTCCACCGTCTACTGTTCATCCTGCCCTCCACACCACGGGGTCCTGTTCATCCACCCCTCCACGGGCACCCCTCCACCGTCTACTGTTCATCCAGCCCTCCACCACACCACGGGGTCCTGTTCATCGAGAGGCAACACCACCGCTCACTGTTCATGCAACCCCCCCCCCCCCGCAACGCTCACTATTCATCCCATCGATCGGCTTCAGTTAGCAGCAGTAGCCAAGGAATCGCTCGATCGGGTTCAGTTAACAGCCATCGATCGATCGCTCGGGTTCAGTAATGCGTAGCCTGTAGTGCAATCACTCGGGTTCAGTTAGAGCCCAACGCCTCGCTCGGGTTCAGTTAGATCCAACGCCTCGCACACACGCGTGTACGTGTACGAGAGAAACGCGCATCGCTCGGTCCCCGACCTCCTACCGTAACCGGGAACTCCCTGAAATTTTCCTCCCCCTCGCTTCTACCACGGTTTTTACCGTCATGGACGGCCCAAAGAATGTCATGCAGCTGCGTCTCCGGCCCGCCCACGATGAAAAGCCCATTTTCTGTCATGATTTTTTGTCATAGAAGTAGGAGCCCACCACATCTATGATGATACCGGGTTTTGTCACAATTATCGTCATAGAAGTGTCATATGTATGATAGAAATTGTTTTCGTTCGGCCCAAAATGTCACGGATGTGTCTTTTTTTGTAGTGATGGTATGAACAACAAGTGTATGCCGTTATCCATATGGATATATCGGTAGTAGGGAATTGAAAATGCAGAGGGCACAAGGGTCTCGGGAATGGTCGAAGAGTATCTTCAAAATCTTCTGGTGCAGTAGACGATCATCTAGAATGAGGGGCTCTCTGGGAGAAAGTATTATCGAGAACCTAAAGTTAGATTTAGTAAAACCATTTTAACCCGAATAGGAGAGAGATCAGAGTCCCAGAGTATAGACGAGGAATAAAAGATCCTAATACCACCCAATGGCGACGTGGGCCCGTAAGCCACACAGCCATGTTAGTAAAATAGTTTTCACTGACTAGACTCAACTTTGGCCAAGGAGTATGGAAGGGGGATTCGTACAGGCAGTCGGCTCTGATACCAACTTGTGACGCCCCCGATTCAATCATACACTAATCATACACGCAAACGTGTACAATCAAGATCAGGGACTCACAGGAAGATATCACAACACAACTCTACAAATAAAATAAGTCATACAAGCATCATATTACAAGCCAGGGGCCTCGAAGGCTCGAATACAAGAGCTCGATCATAGACGAGTCAGCGGAAGCAACAATATCTGAGTACAGACATAAGTTAAACAAGTCTGCCTTAAGAAGGCTAGCACAAAGTGGGATACAGATCGAAAGAGGCGCAGGCCTCCTGCCTGGGATCCTCCTAAACCACTCCTGGTCGTCGTCAGTGGCCTGCACGTAGTAGTAGGCCCCTCCAGTGTAGCAGGAGTCATCGTCGACGATGTCGTCTGGCTCCTGGACTCCATCGTCTAGTCGTAGCAATCAGGTAAGGAAGGGGGAAAAGGGGGAACAAGGCAACCGTGAGTACTCATCCAAAGTACTCGCAACCAAGGACCTACACTACATATGCATGCATTGGTATCAAATGGAAAAGGGGTAGCATATGTGGACTGAACTACAGAATGCCAGAATAAGAGGGGGATAGCTAGTCCTTTTGAAGACTACGCTTCTGGTAACCTCCATCTTGCAGCAGAAGAGAGTAGATGGTAAGTTCACCAAGTAGCACCGCATAGCATAATCCTAACCGATGATCCTCCCCTCGTCGCCCTATGAGAGAGCGATCACCGGGTGCATCTGGCACTTGAAAGGGTGTGTTTTATTAAGTAACTGGTTCTAGTTGTCATAAGGTCAAGGTACAATGCCAAGTTGTCCTATTACCGAAGATCACAACTATTCGAATAGATTAACTTCCCTGCAGGGGTGCACCACATTTCCCAACACGCTCGATCCCCTTTGGCCGGACACACTTTCCTAGGTCATGCCCGGCCTCGGAGGATCAACACGTCGCAGCCCCACCTAGGCACAACAGAGAGGTCAGCACGCTGGTCTAAATCCTATGGCGCAGGGGTCTGGGCCCATCGCCCATTGCACACCTGCATGTTGCGTGCGCGGCCGGTGAGCAAACCTAGCATCCCTTATACAAGAGCAGGCGTTCCAGTCCAACCCGGCACGCGCCGCTCAGTCGCTGACGTCACGAAGGCTTCGGCTGATACCACGACGTCGAGTGCCCATAAGTGTTCCCGCGTAGTTGGTTAGTGCGTATAGGCCAGTAGCCAGACTCAGATCAAATACCCAGATCTCGTTAAGCGTATTATTTTGAAGTTACCGCGAACGCCGACCAGGGCCAGGCCCACCTCTCTCCTAGGTGGTCTCCGCCTGCCCTGTCGCTCCGCCTCAAAGTAACAGTTGGGGGCCGTCGGGAACCCAGGCCCACCTCTATCGGGATGGAGCCACCTGTCCTTTCAGCCCCCTCATCGGAATCACTTGCGGGTACTCAACGAGTCGACCTGACTTTAGTCATAACAAGTATAGTATGTATATATGTATGTATATACCCGTGATCACCTCCCGAGTGATCACGGCCCGATCACGGTAAGAGGTGGTACCGGTGAAGGGGGGAAACATCCAAGAAAATATCCCCGGTGTTTCGCGTTTTCGGACAAATGAACCGGAGGGGGAAAGTTGCGTGTTCGCTATGCTAGTGATGCGTGGCAGACGAACGGGCTGCGGATTCGGATTCGTCTCGTCGTTCTGAGCAACTTTCATGTACAAAGTTTTTTCATCCGAGCTATGATTTATTTTATATTAATTTTAAAAATTTTAAATCATTTTTAGGATTTATTTAATTATTTAAATCAACATTATCCAGAATAGTAAATGATGATGTCAGCATGACATCATGCTAACGTCAGTAGTCAACTATGCAGTTGACTGGGTCAACTACGTGTGGGTCCCGTATGTCATACACTACTTAGTTTAATTAGGGTTTAGCTAATTAATTACTGTTTAATTAAATTAACTAATTAATTAGATTAAGTTAAACAGGATTAATTAACTTAATTAATTCATTAATTAATGAATTAATTATTAATTTTATTAATTCATATTTACTTCATTTTCTTTTATTTTATAAAAAATGTTTTGGGGGCTGGGCCCCACTTGTCTGTGGCCCAGAGGGGCTTAACGGGCGGGCGCTACGAGCGGAGACGGGCAACGGGTGTTGGGCGCCCGATTGGGGGAACCCGGGAGGTGGCCTCGGGCACGGCCAGCGGTGCGGCACCGGCGAGGCAGAGCGCAGCCGCGGTGGGGGGGGGGGGGGGGGGGGGGGGCGGACGGCGCAGGGAGAGAGCGGCGTGGCGAGTGGATGCTGGGGCGGATCAAAGGGAGCCGGGCGACGGTCGTCGATGCAGGGGGCGGCAATAGCAGCCATAGGCAGGGGCGGCGTCGTGCGCGCGCGCACGGCGGGGCAGCAGCAGTGTGGCGGAGCCAGTGGGGCGAGCGGCGTAGCAGGGAGGCGTGGCGGGGCTGCAGGGCAAGCGCGGGCGTGTGGCAGCGGCGGCTGCAGCAATTCGCAGCAGTAGCAGAGCAGCAGGTGAGCGCGACGCATGCGGGCGCGCGCGGGGGATCGTGGTGAGCGCGGTCGAAGGGCGCCGGTGCGCGGCCAGGGGGCGCTGCATGGACGGCGGCGTACAACGAGCAGAGAGAGGGAAGGGGGAGCGCGCTCACGGGGAGTGCAGGGTTCGGGGCAGCGGGGCATGAGGAGGAGGACGGAAACGACGGCGTCGAGGGGCAGTCCGGCGAGGTGGCCGTCGATGAGGTCAGGGCGATGGGGTGGCTCCGGCGAGGCCCATGGAGCTCCGGGCGATGGCGCGGTCCAGCGGCGTCGGGGGGATCGTCGATGTCCAGAGGCGTCAGCGGCGATGGCGAGCGATCGGCGCGGTGAGGGGCACCTTCGAGCGCCCGATGCGATCGGGGTCGGGAGGAAGCAGAGGGAGGAGTGGGGAAAGTGGGGTGGGGTGCGCTAGGGTTTGACCAGAGTGGGGGAGGTTATGGAGAGTGGGGTGGGGTGCGGCTGGGCCGGCCTGGTTGGCCCGGTGGCCAGCTGGGCCATGGCCCAGCAAGGGGGTTTTCCCCTTCTTTTTTTTCTTTCACTATTTATTTATTTTTCTTTTCTGTTTTTGCTCATTTTAAATATTTAGGCCTTATATAAAAACATGGTTTCTACATGACAAATAGTTAGGGAATATTTTCAACACATCAAACATTTTAGCTTTGACTTTTGAAAACTTTAATTGTTTTAACTTTAATTCAAATTTTGAATTTATAACCGTTTCGAAATAACGCGAGATTATCAGCAGTAACCGAGGTGAAGATGCATCATTAACGCGGGATTACTGTAGCCTAATTATCCGGGCGTCACAATAGAGTATTCTAACAATTTTTGAAGCATGTGTGTCTCTCTCAAAAGGTGTGTACAGCAAGGATGATTGTGGAAAACTAACAAATAAAGACTCAAATAATACAAGACGCTCCAAGCAAAACACATATCATGTGGTAAATAAAAATATAGCTCCAAGTAAAGTTACCGATGGAAGTAGACGAAAGAGGGGATGCCTTCCGGGGCATCCCCAAGCTTTGGCTTTTAGGTGTCCTTAGATTATCTTGGGGTGCCATGGGCATCCCCAAGCTTAGGCTCTTGCCACTCCTTATTCCATATCCATCAAATCTTTTACCCAAAACTTGAAAACTTCACAACACAAAACTTAAAGTAGAAAATCTCGTGAGCTCCGTTAGCGAAAGAAAACAAAACACCACTTCAAGGTACTGTAATGAAATCATTATTTATTTATATTGCTGTTAAACCTACTGTATTCCAACTTCTCTATGATTTATAAACTATTTTACTAGCCATAGATTCATCAAAATCAGCAAACAACACACGAAAAACAGAATCTGTCAAAAACAGAACAGTCTGTAGTAATCTGTAGCTAATGCAAGTTCTGGAACCCCAAAAATTCTAAAATAAATTTATGGACGTGAGGAATTTATCTATTAATCATCTTCAAAAATAATTAACTAAATAGCACTTTCCAAATAAAATGGCAGCAATTCTGGTGAGCGCTAAAGTTTCTGTTTTTTACAGCAAGATTAAAAAGACTTTCCCCAAGTCTTCCCAACGGCTCTACTTGGCACAAACACTAATTAAACACAAAAGACACAACCAAAACAGAGGCTAGATAAATTATTTATTACTAAATAGGAGCAAAAATTAAGGAATAAAAATAAAATTGGGTTGCCTCCCAACAAACGCTATCGTTTAACGCCCCTAGTTAGGCATAAAAGTAAGGATAGATCTAGGTATTGCCATCTTTGGTAGGCAATCCATAAGTGGCTCTCATAATATATTCATATGGTAATTTAATTTTCTTTCTAGGGAAGTGTTCCATTCCTTTCCTTAATGGAAATTGGAATCTAATATTCCCTTCCTTTATATCAATAATTCCACCAATCGTTCTAAGGAAAGGTCTACCAAGAATAATAGGACATGAAGGATTGCAATCTATGTCAAGAAAAATAAAATCTACGGGCACATAATTCCTATTTCCAATAATAAGAACATCATTAATTCTTCCCATAGGTTTCTTAATAGTGGAATCCGCAAGGTGCAAGTTTAAAGAGTAATCATCAAAATCACGAAAACCTAGCAAATCACACAAAGTCTTTGGAATCGTGGAAACACTAGCACCCAAATCACACAAAGCATAGCATTCATGATCTTTAATTTTAATTTTAATAGTAGGTTCCCGCTCATCATAAAGTTTTCTAGGGATAGAAACTTCCAACTCAAGTTTTTCTTCATAAGATTGCATCAAAGCATCAACGATATGTGTGGTAAAGGCTTTATTTTGACTATAAGCATGAGGAGAATTTAGCACGGATTGCAACAAGGAAATACAATCTATTAAAGAACAATTATCATAATTAAATTCCTTGAAATCCAAAATAGTGGGTTCATTGATATTTAAAGTTTTGACTTCTTCAATCCCACTTTTAACAATTTTAGCATCAAGATCTAAAGACTCCGAATTTTTGGAACGTCTTCTTGGTAGAGGTGGATTATATTCAGTCCCATCATTATCAAGATTTGTATTGCAAAACAAAGATTTAATAGGGGACACATCAATAACTTATAGATCTTCATCTTTATTATCATGGAAGCTAGAAGAACACGCTTTTATAAAGCAATCTTTCTTAGCACGCATCCTAGCGGTTCTTTCTTTGCACTGATCAATGGAAATTCTCATGGCTTTGAGAGACTCATTGATATCATGCTTAGGTGGAATAGATCTAAGTTTCAAAGAATCAATATCAAGAGAAATTATATCAACGTTCCTAGCCAACTCATCAATCTTAAGCAATTTTTCTTCAATCAAAGCATTGAAATTCTTTTGCCAAGTAATAAATTCTTTAATATTAGATTCAAAATCAGAGGGCATCTTATTAAAATTTTCATAAGAATTGTTGTAGGAATTACCATAATTATTAGAGGAATTACTAGGATATGGCCTAGGATTAAAGTTTCCTCTATACACGTTGTTACCAAAATTATTCCTACCAACAAAATTCACATTCATAGATTCGTTATTATTCTCAATTAAAGTAGACAAAGGAATATCATTAGGATCAGAAGAAACACTTTTATTAGCAAATAATTTCATAAGTTCATCCATCTTTCCACTCAAAACAGTAATTTCTTCTATCGCATGCACTTTCTTATTAGTAGATCTTTCAGTGTGCCATTGAGAATAATTAAACATAATATTATCTAGGAGTTTAGTAGCTTCTCCTAAAGTGATTTCCATAAAAGTGCCTCCCGCGGCCGAATCTAAAGGATTTCTAGAAGCAAAATTCAATCCGGCATAAATTTTTTGTATAATTATCCATAAATTCAAACCATGTGTAGGGCAATTACGTATCATTAATTTCATCCTCTCCCAATCTTGTGCAAGATGTTCATGATCAAGTTGCTTAAAATTCATGATATCGTTTCTAAGAGAGATGATCTTAGCGGGAGGAAAATACTTAGAGATAAAAGCATCTTCGCACTTATTCCATGAAAAAATACTATTTTTATGCGAAGACGAAAACCAAGCTTTAGCATGATCTCTAAGCGAAAATAGGAATAGCTTCAATTTAACAATATCATTATCCACATCTTTCTTCTTTTGGATATCACACAAATCAACAAAGTTGTTTAGATGGGTAGCGGCATCTTCACTGGGAAGGCCGAAAACAGATCTTTCATGACAAGATTCATCAAAGCAGCATTAATTTCATAAGATTCAACATCGATAAGGGGAGAAATCGGAGTGCTAATAAAATCATTGTTTTTGGTATTAGTAAAGTCACACAATTTGGTATTATCTTGAGCCATCATGACAAGCAAGCAATCCAACACACAAGCAAACAAGAGACGGGCAAAAAGAGGCAAATAGAGAAGGAGGAGGAGGAAGGAGAGAGAGGGCGAATAAAACGGCAAGGGTGAAGTGGGGGAGAGGAAAACGAGAGGCAAATGGTAAATAATTTAATGCGGGAGATAAGGGTTTGTGATGGGTACTTGGTATGTTGACTTTTGCGTAGACTCCCCGGCAACGGTGCCAGAAATGGCTCGTTGTCGGGAGTCAAATCTTGTCTTGACCTTGCGTAAGCCTCCCCGGCAACGGCGCCAGAAATCCTTCTTGCTACCTCTTGAGCATTGCGTTGGTTTTCCGTTGAAGAGGAAAGGGTGATGCAGCAAAGTAGCGTAAGTATTTCCCTTAGTTTTTGAGAACCAAGGTATCAATCCAGTAGGAGGCCATGCGCGAGTCCCTCGCACCTACACAAACAAATAAATCCTCGCAACCAACACAACAAAGGGGTTGTAAATCCCTTCACGGTCACTTACGAAAGTGAGATCTGATAGATATGATAAGATAATATTTTTGGTATTTTTATGATAAAGATGCAAAGTAAAGAAAGCAAAATAAACGGAAAAGGAAATATCTTGTAGATGGAAGATTAATATAATGGAAATAGACCCGGTGCCATAGGTTTCATTAGTGGCTTCTCTCGAGAGCATAAGTATTACGGCAAGTAAACAAAGTACTGTTGAGCAATTGACAGAATTGAGCATAGTTATGAGAATATCTAGGTATGATCATGTATATAGGCATCACATCCGAGACAAGTAGACCGACTCCTGCCTGCATCTACTACTATTACTCCACACATCGACCGCTATCCAGCATGCATCTAGAGTATTAAGTTCAAGAGAACAGAGTAACGCTTTAAGCAAGATGACATGATGTAGAGGGATAAACTCATGCAATATGATATAAACCCCATCTTGTTATCCTCTATGGCAACAATACAATACATGCCTTGCTGCCCCTACTGTCACTGGGAAAGGACACTTCAAGATTGAACCCAAAGCTAAGCACTTCTCCCATTGCAAGAAAGATCAATCTAGTAGGCCAAACCAAAATGATAATTTGAAGAGCCTTGCAAAGATAACCAACCATACATAAAAGAATTCAGAGAAGATTCAAATATTGTTCATAGATAAACTTGATCATAAACCCACAATTCATCGGTCTCAACAAACACACCGCAAAAGAAGATTACATCAAATAGATCTCCACAAGAGAGGGGAGAACTTTGTATTGAGATCCAAAAAGAGAGAAGAAACCATCTAGCTAATAACTATGGACCCGGAGGTCTGAAGTAAACTACTCACACTTCATCGAAGAGGCTATGGTGTTGATGTAGAAGCCCTCCGTGATCGATGCCCCCTCCGATGGAGCTCCAGAAAAGGCCCCAAGATGGGATCTCATGGATACAGAAAGTTACGGCGGTGGAATTAGGGTATTGGCTCTGTATCTGGTAGTTTGGGGGTACGTAGATATATATAGGATGAAGAGGTACGTCGGTGGAGCAACATGGGCCCCACGAGGGTGGAGGGCGCGCCTGGGGGGTAGGCGCGCCCCCCTACCTCGTGCCTTCCTGGTTGATTGCTTGACGTAGGGTCCAAGTCCTCTGGATCATGTTCGTTCCGAAAATCACATTCCCGAAGGTTTCATTTTTATTTGGACTCCGTTTGATATTCTTTTTCTGCGAAACTCTAAAATAGGCAAAAAAAACAGCAATTCTGGGCTGGGCCTCCGGTTAATAGGTTAGTCCCAAAAATAATATAAAAGTGTATAATAAAGCCCAATAATGTCCAAAACAGGATATAATATAGCATGGAACAATCAAAAATTATAGATACGTTGGAGACATATCACCCGCTTCCCGGAGTTCCTTGTTGTTCTCCTCTGTGACGGAGGAGGCCATCCACTTGCCCTGCGCTCCAGATCCGGACATGGTCAGAGTGTTAGTTGGGGATGGAAGGGGTTGAAGCTGGGGCGCTTGAGCTCGAGGATAGACGGGCTGAGGAGGAAGAGGCGTGGGGTCGAAGGCGGATCTTTATCTTCTTATAAAGGCAGAGAAAGTCGAGCGTCCCCCCATGAGCCTTAAAACTCGCCTATTCCCCAGGAGTCGTGTGAGTGGCACAGTTGGATTACCCAAATCCGTATTAATGAGAATCCCGCGATAAGGGGACACAATCTCTGCTTTGAAGAGACGTGTCAATGAATACCGTGTCTCGAAACATGAGGCAGGAGGCTGAAAACGGTTCAAAATAATAATAAGGCCGGAACTCAGTACGTCGCCAAAAAAGTTGTCAGAAGACATGACCTATTTTTGTTTAAGTATTTTGCCCTCGCGGTTCAGGGTTGTAACTATCGTACATAGCCGGATATAGTTCTTTTGATCAACTACTTTGGAGTATTCGGAGGAGGAACCCGCCTTGCAATGTTGAAGACAATCTGCGCGCCAGACACATCGTCATTGAAGCCTGGTTCAGGGGCTACTAAGGGAGTCCTGGATTAGGGGGTCCCCGGGCGTCCGGGCTATGTGATGTGGGCCGGACTAGTGGGCCATGAAGATACAAGATAGAAGGCTTCCCCCATATCCGGATGGGACTCTCCTTGGCGTGGAAGGCAAGCTTGGCGTTCGGATATGAAGATTCCTTTCTTTGTAAACCGACTATGTACAACCCTAGCCCCTCCGGTGAACATATAAACCGAAGGGTTTAGTTGGTAGAGGCAATCATAATCATAATCATACAGGCTAGACATCTAGGGTTTAGCCATTATGATCTCGAGCTAGATCAACTCTTGTAACACCTATACTCATCAAAGTCAATCAAGTAGGAAGTAGGGTATTACCTCAATTAAGAGGGCCCGAACCTGGGTAAACATCGTGTCCCCTGCCTCCTGTTACCTTCAATCCTTAGACGCACAGTTCGGGACCCCCTACCCGAGATCTGTTGGTTTTGACACCAACAGGCACCCCCTTGGGAAGGGCCATTCGCTATATCGAAGGTCCTGCATAATGGAGCATACGGACTCTACAACTTCACCAAAGGAATAGAAGAGACCAGAGCTTGGAACACAGATCTGCTCCACAAGTTTTACACTTAGAATAAAAATTTCTCCTTTGAAATTGTTAGTCCGAATGAGCTTAGATGAATAAAAATATTGCTTTCCCCATATATCGTCTAATTTGACCTACGGCCACATTTCATTTCACAATATTGACTGTGTTTGCAAACTAACACACCTTCAGTGGGTGCAGAGGAGAAAACTTACCTGTGAACCAGCTTTCGTCTAAGTGAAAAAACAATCCGAGTGAGGATCTGCTCCACACTCGGGGGCTTAGCTGTGAACCAGCTTTGGCCTAAGTTTAAAAACAATTCGAGTGGGGATCTGCTCCACACTCGGGGGCTTAGCTGCGAACCAGCTTTCTCCTAAGTTAAAGAGCAATCCGGGTGAGGATCTACTCCACACTTGGGGGCTTAGCAACGAACCAGCTTCCGCCTAAGTTAAAAAAAACAATCCGAGTGAGGATCTGCTCCACACTCGGGGCTTAGTTGTGAACCAGATTTCGCCTAAGTTAAAAAACAATCTGAGTGAGGATCTACTTCACACTCGGGGGCTTAGTTGCGAACTAGCTTTTGCCTAAGTTATAAAACAATCCGAGTGAGGATCTACTCCACACTCAGGGGCTTAGCTGCGAACCAGCTTTCGCCTAAGTTAAAAACAATCCGAGTGAGGATCTGCTCCACACTCGGGGGGCTTGGCTGTGAACCATCTTTTGCATAAGTTGAAAACTCAGCCCGAGTGGGATTTGCTCCATACTTTGAGGCATAACTGCGAACCAGCTTTCGCCTAAGCCACACAAAACATAAGAAGCAAATAGAGACTTAAAGGGTTTTAAACCAAAGATTCAATCTGAATGTTTCCAAAATAAAACAAGCCCAAGGCTCGGCAAAGTATTTCATTACATCAACCACCCGGCATTCTGGGGCAAATTTGATCAAGTGTTTTAAGCCTCGGGCGGAAGGCTAGCTGGGTCGATGAAGGTCTCCAGGTCAATCCCGTCGGCGATGCGAGTGGCAGCTTCAGCAAAGGTCTCCATGAAATCCTCAAACTTGAGGTTCTTCTTATTCACCACTTGGAGGTTCTTCAGCTTCTCCTCGTCCATGTTCTTGCAATGAACATGGACGAGTGACAACGCCACATCAGCTCCACTCCAAGTGGCAGACTTATGATGACCCACAAGTATATGGGATCAATTGTAGCTCTTTTTGATAAGTAAGAGTGTCGAACCCAACGAGGAGCAGAAGGAAATGACAAGTGGTTTTCAGCAAGGTAATGTCTGCTAGTGCTGAAATTGTAAGTAACAGAGTAGTTTGATAGCAAGATAATTTGTAACGAGCAAGTAATGATGATAGTAGCAAAACTGCAGCAAGGTAGCCCAATCCTTTTGAGGCAAAGGACAAGCCAAAACGGTCTCTTATGATAAGCAAAGCGTTCTTGAGGGTACACGGGAGTTTCATCTAGTCACTTTCACCATGTTGGTTCGATGTGTGTTCGCTACTTTGATAATTTGATATGTGGGTGGACCGGTGCTTAGGTTCCGTTCTTACTTGCAAAAACCTCCTACTTATGATTAACCCTCCCGCAAGCATCTGCAACTACGAGAAAAGTATTAAGAATAAATTCTAACCATAGCATTAAACTTTTGGATCCAATCGGTCCCTTACGGAATAGCACATAAACTGGGGTTTAAGCTTCTGTCACTCTCGCAACCCATCATCTAATTGCTACTCCACAATGCATTCCCTTAGGCCCAAATATGGTGAAGTTTCATGTAGTCGACGTTCACGTGACACCACTAAGGGAATCACAACATACATACTATCAAAATATCGAACACATATCAAGTTCACATGATTACTTGCAACATGATTTCTCCCATAACCTCAAGAACAAAAGTAACTACTCACAAATGATAATCATGCTCAAGATCATAGGGGTATTAAATAGCATATTGGATCTGAACACATAATCTTCCACCAAATAAACCATATAGTAATCAACTACAAGATGTAATCAACACTACTAGTCACCCACAAGCACCAATCTATAGTTCCGGTAACAAGATTGAACACACGAGATGAACTAGGGTTTGAGATGAGATGGTGTTGTTCAACATGTTGATGGATATTGCCCTCCCCAAGATGGGAGAGTTGTTGGTGATGATGATGACGATGATTTCCCCCTCCGGGAGGGAAGTTCCCCCGGCGGAATCGCTCCGCCAGAGGGCAAAAGTGCTCCTGCTCAAGTTCCACCTCAAGATGGTGGTGCTCCATCCAGAAAGTCCTCCCCTTATTTTTTTTTCTAGGTCAAAATGACATATATACCAGAAGATGGGCACCGGAGGTGGGCCTGGGTGAGCACAACCCACCAGGATGCGCCTGGGCCCCCTAGCGTGCCCGGGAGGGTTGTGCCCACCTGGTGGGCCTCGTCTGGTACTTTTTTGCTCCAATATTCTTCATATATTCCATAAAAATTCTCCGTGAAGTTTCAGCTAGTTTGGAGTTGTGCAGAATAGGTAGCCTAACATAGCTTTTCCAGGTCCAGATTTCCAGCCGCCGGAATTCTCCCTCTTTGTGTGTACCTTGCAAATTATGAGAGAAAAGGCAATCGAATTACTCCAAAAAGCATTATTATATATAAAAACATCATAAATAAAAGTAGGAAAACATGATACAAAATGGACGTATCAACTTCTTCCAAGCTTTCACCCGAGTGAGGACTTCGATCAACCTCGCCATAACCGACTCCAGATCCATCTGGATCTCCTCACCTGGCTGCAATACCTTGTCGATCTAACCCAAGGCACCTCGGGTCCGAGTGATATAGCCTAGCGTGTTCTCCAGACAGTCTTCCAACTGGAGGATAGCGAGGGCCGCCTTGTCGGCGACAAGTGACTAGTAGGGTTTAGATCCCTCTCAAGCCGCTCTAGTTCCAGCGCCTTGTTGTAGCAATGCTCTGGCTGAAGGAAGACAGTCCATGAGCAAATGATTAAGGAAGAACTTACCACGAAGCTTCTCGCTAAACTCCTTACAAACCTCCTCAATATGCGCTTCCAAAGCATCCTTCTTTTCAGTCAGCTGTACGACCTTCTCCTCCAGCATCTGCTTCTCCTGAGTGAAGCCACTAACCATAGCCTTGAGGTCCTTGATATCCTCCTCCAACTTGCCTACTAAAGTCAGCTTCTCATCAGCAAGTTTGGTCTTGTTCTTAGCTTCCTTCTGGGATAACGCCAGGTCCTTGTATTTGTTATCCAGAGCCTACTTCATGGTTTCTAAAGAAATACAAGTCATGAGCCTTGTTACAAGTTGGGTGTTCTCGCTACGAGCATCTGTCAGAGTGGAATGACCCGGATCAAAAGGGGAAACAGTATGCAGCTACAAAATGGAGGAAATAGCTTACCTCCTAGAGCCTTCTTCTCTTTCTCCAGTCGGGCACTCTTGAGCTTCTCAGCCTCTAGATCGAGTCGAAGAGACGCCACCTCCTTCTCCATTGCAGCATAGTGGGATCCCATCTCACAAGTCCTCTACAACAGGCAAGAAACAATCAGTCGGAAGACCGGAAAGAGAAAACGAGACATTGACTCGCAAACATCTGGGCAAGCACCACTAGAAGGAACAAATTAGACCAGTACCAGATCCTGAAGTACCCTTGGGCTACACACTCGGTCATACCCCCAAGGAGGAACAAGCTTGAACAATACCAAATTCTCAAGTACATTGTGGTTACTGGGTCGGCCAAGCACCCCCAGCATGATCCAGCTCGATCAGTGCCAAATCTTGAAGTACCCTCTAATCTACCCTCACTCGGCTAGCCCCTGAGTCAGCAATGAAGAAGATAGAGAACAACAATGCCAGACGATCTGCTTCATTCGCTGACTTCCGAGTCAGCAATGAAGAAGATCCTACCAATTATCTCACCAATACATGAGTGACGCCGAGCGTCCCGAATGCCTAGAGACAGTTCTAAGTACTGCCACCGATTGCCAGCTATCGACGATAGTCTCGGGGACTACACCCAGTGGGTGCACTCAGCGTGCCCCCATTAGAAAGTGACTCGTCAATGAGCTAAAAAAATACCACAAGTTCTAAGACTACCGTCGATCGTTCCAGTCAACGGTAGCCTCGGGGACTACACCCAGTGGGTGCACTCATCGTGCCCCCACTGGATCAAGTCCACTCGACTATGCTTTGGCTAGCAGATTCTGAGTGAACACAAAGAAATTCAACAAAAGTTGAAAGACTCCTATCGACTAATTCCAGTCGACAGGAGCCTCGGGGACTACACCCAGTGGGTGCACTTAGCGTGCCCCCACTGGATCATGAACACCCAGTAGGTGTGCCCTGTGCAAACCCACTAACAAAAATTCTACCAAGAGAAAAAAGAAAAACTTCGACTGGAAATCATACTCACAATGGTACTTACTCGGACGTTGGTCTGCAGCGGTGCACTGGCGTCGTAAGCCTCCTTCAGCCGGTCGCACATCAGCCCGCCCTGGATCAGAGCCTCCTTGCCTGCCCCCACCTGATCCTCAGGGACATGGTACAGGGGGAAGGAGGTAGCTGGGGTCAACAGAGTCGTAGGTGTCGGCCTCGGCACCGGCATCACCGCCGCTTCACTCGGAGGAGCCTGGGTAGATCCTGCAGGCGGCACCACTGCTGACAAAGACGTCGAGCCACCTTGAGCTAGAGGACTCGGCTTCGCAGTCTTGCAGCAACCTTCGGCGGAGAGGTGCGGGCCACTCGGTGAGGGGAGGCGTCTGGCAAGGGTGTGTCAGCACTTGAGGCTCCCTCCCAGCTGATGGCATCTGTATTGGGGGCATCAGCCCTCTCATCATCATCCAGCTGAATAACCTCTGGCGGAGATACATGAACCAAGGATATCATTAGAAATCTATCGGAGAAGGCCTCACCATCTGAATCGGTCGGCATAATGTACCATTGGAGGTGGCAGTGTCTGCCGCATCAGCGTCATTCGGACCTGGTTTGCGGGCGTGTGGGTCCGCTGAAGTCGTCGAGGTGTCGTTGCTGCGGAGGTCAGAGAACATCGGTCAGCAACCGAATCAGCACAAAAACAAACAAGGGGTTGACTAGAGCACTCACGTCAAGGCCACGGGCACCACAACCTTGATTTAAGGCACCACTACCTTTTGGGGCTTGGAGGAGATCTTCTTGGGAAACTTGGGTTGCTTCTCCGCCGAGCTCTCAGCCTCGTCATGAGCACGCTTCGAGCTCCGAGTCGCCCAACTAGAGACAGTCGGTTGTTGAGCCCCACTCGCCTTCCCCTTGGGATCATGCAGCTCCTTGGAGCGGGGTTCCTTGGGAGCCTCATAGGATGGAGAGGACTCTGCCTCTTCCCCCTCCATAGAGCTCTCCCCCACGTCACTCTCCTCCTCATCACCACTCTCGTCGTCGTCGGATTCCTCCGAGTACTGCTGCTCGGTATCACTCGTCATGTCTTCGGGCGACCGGTCCACCACCGGGATCTTGGAAATCAAGTTCTAAAAGTCCCGAAAAGCAAATAGATAACAGCATGAGGATAAGCTTTACAAAGGGTAGTATATGATCAAGCCGACTGGACTACAAGCAATTACCTTAGTGGGCGACAGGTCCTTGTGAAAGGCTGGCACCAACCGAGTTCCCTGCGGGTTTTCTTGAGCACACGTGATGGCCTTAATCTTGGCCCCCACCTCCTTCTCGGTTAGATCCTCAGGGTGCACCCGGGTGGATTCACCCGGCCCCTCATACAGCCACATGGGATGAGCCCTGGCTTGAAGTGGTTGGATGCGCCAAGAAGGTCTCCAGCAAATCCATACCGTTCACCCCGGCGTTCATGACTCCTATCAATGCGATGGACAAGATATCAATGCCCACCTTCTCCTCTTACGCCACAGTAAGGGTCGCTGGAGCTCGTACTCTCCCAGATAACTACGGTAGGAGGTCAGGCTGATGGTTGGCATTGGGGACTTCCCTGCAGTAAAACCAAGTCCCTTGCCACCCCTTGATAGAGTTGGGAAAGCTCATCTTCGGGAAGGACCTCCCCCCACGAACCTAGATGCCCAGGCTCTCGCATAGTTGGGTGACGTTGGTTTTCTCACCAGTCGGTGATTCCTTCACGGTCATCGACCGATGGGTGAATATGTATTTGAAGAGGCCCCATTGAGGGTGGCAGCCCAAGAAGTTCTCGCAGAGAGAGATGAAGGCTGAGAGATAAATGACCGCGATGGGGGAAGGTGATGGAGCCGAGCGTCGAAGTAATTGAGGAACACTTAGAAAAAAGGGTGGGGAGGCATCGAGAAACCCCACTCGACGTGGGTGATGAGCAGCACGCATTCATCCTCCTAAGGCGTCGACCCGACCTCCCCCACACCCGGGCGACGCCATCCTTTGCACGGAATCAGTCCCTCTTCTACCAACTCCTCCAGCCACCAAATGGAGATGTGCCACGGGATCCAGTCCCCCGCCGTGCCACTGTCCGCCACACCAGAGCCGGAGGAGGTTGCCTTCCCAGGGCCGGCCCTGAGGGGGGGCAAGGGGCGGCCGCCCTGGGCCCCCAAAGTGGAGGGGCCCCCGTATGTGTATATCTCTGTGTTAACTAGGCCTTCATTGTTTAGCACACTAACAAAGTTTATTGGATGACCCAAGTAGCAACTACCATAGCTGGAGCGATACATCCCGTAACACATGCATCGTAAAAAGGGAGGAACTTGAGCGAGCCATCGTGCACGCATCACGCCGCCTTTGCCTCGTGACCAAACCATGGCAAATGAAAAGAATCGCAAGGGATGCAGTTACATTGCGGAGCTCAGCGGTGGACCGATGTTGCGTTCGTGTATGGAGGCGCGAGTGTTTCAGGTAGGTCAGCGTCTTCCACTTTTTGTATTATTTGCGGCCTTTAGTTTCTACGGTCTAGATCTGACATAATTGCGGTGTAGATGCCAAACAGGTCAAGACAAAGAGCAAGGCTTTGGATGATGATGTCTCCCGTTGTTCAAGGCTCGGGATGATGAGCCTCTCGTGAATCTAGTTTTAGATGAACTGAGAAGTGACTACACAAATGAGGTAATTAACTCTTGATTTACTTATATGCACAACTAGGTAAGAGTAAACATGCTGTATCATGGCACTGTTGATTTATTTTTTGACGAAGTGAATGAAATATTTTTATTTTCACTCATATGGATTGTCTCACCTATCTTGAGTAACTGAAATATGTGCATCCACTACTGCAGGATGGTCCAAACGCGACACTACGATTAGAGACCCTTCGACGAAACTGTGTGTGATGCCATAATCGCAAATGGGGGTGTAAAAAACCATCAAAAAGGTTCAAAACATTTGCGATGACGGATGCATCAAACATGGTTCAGATTTTAGTTGTGTGTGTGAAGTAGGGCATACAGTTCAGTTCAATTAACTATTTGGGATGAGGAGGAACAAAAGAAACGGGCAGCCATATGAAGGCGTGTGCGATATATAGCATACAGTTCACTAGTATGAACTGTGTGTGATTAGGCAACACAATGGAAACGGTACAACTGAACAAGAAGTGTGTGATACGCGGCAAACAGGTCCGTAATCAGAAATGTGTGTGAAGACCAATAATAACACAGACGATTGCTGCTAATAAGCCGTGTGATTTGCTCTGTCTATAGTAGAATAACATGTATATATATAACTGAAATAAACATCCAATTACATAAGTGACTATATAGATCATTCGCACACACCTCGATAAACAATTGCATGCATTCCAAAGTAGGAGAAACGATCGTCTAGTCATCTACTTCTTGTGACGCTCCCACCACTGCTATGTGGCTCGATCCCTCGTCTGGGTCAGGAAGAAGACAGTTCCTCATGTCAACGATCCGCCTGTACATCTCGTAGCTTGTGTACGCGTCCATGGCCGCATACTTGACATGTTTTTCATCCAGTCTCTTATGCCACACACTGTGCCAGGCATTCCTGTCCTTATTGCTCTCATTCTTCATCTTCATGTAGTAGGGGTCGATGATGGCCGAGGCGAGGTCAACCAGGGAGTTCAATTTGTTTTTGTCGCTACCCCAGACCTTGTAGTGGCTTTGAATGTTGACAAGATTCGGACATTTCAAGCACGAAACCTTGAGCGCTTTTAGATCGTTGGTGGTATCCATCGCAGCGAAACTATAGTCAGAGCTGTTGATAAACCTAGACGGGGGTACAGTAGGTAATAAAATAATTGGAAACTATGTTCAAATACGAATCCAACTATATAGTCTTTGGCGACATGCATTCATATTTTATTAGTTAAATCATACTTATAAACCAGGACGGGGGTATAGTAGGTAATTAAATCGCAAACATATTTTATTAATCGCATGTGTACGTGGCCTTTCGTCCTCCTCTCGCATGTCTTTTCACCCTGCTGCCGCAGACGGCTTACAGCGCAAGCTTGCGCAGCGCGCGGGGGCATTCTTTTGGCCAAACGCTGGCACCAATGAATCGTCGATGAGCCCGTTCCTGCGCAACCTCGCAGGTTCCCACGCAAGCTTCCTGCCTGACTCAGTGAAATCCACCAAAATCCCAGTGCTTACCGGCCTGCTATAAAAACCCTCACGGCTGGCGAGTCCTGCGTCGCATTTTCCGCTCCCTTCTTGTAGCTTATCTCGGCTGCTTCTCCCACAATCGACGATGGCACCGGTTCGTCCTCGTCGCTCAGCCACTCCGCCGCCATCAGAGGACAGCTCCAGCTGGGAGGCTACACCACGGTGGCGGCGCAGTCCTCGGCGTAGTGTAGTGCGCATGGCGTCCTTGTTGGGTGTGCGTGGAACACCCACCACACGCTCCGCCGCCGGTGCCCGTCGGCAGCTGTTACCAGTCGCCGTTGCCGCCACACCACCGTCGAAAGCCAGGGCCATCGCCCGCTCCACTACCGCGGCCCAAAGGCAGGAGGTGGCCGTCGTGGCTGCCACCCCACTGCCGGCCACCGTGGCCATCACCTGCTCTGCCACTGTGGCCTGAAGGCGGGAGGTGGAGGTCGTGGCCGCCACCCCGTCATCGGCCGCCGTGGCCGCCAGCCCACCATCGACCATCGATCTCATCACCCACTCCGCCACCACCGCCCGAAGGCGGGAGGCGGAGGTGGACGCACGCACGTGTGTCAGCATTCTGGGAACGGGGGTCCCCAGACATGCCTGCGGCCCATGGCATGGCCAAGCAGTAGGCCGTACGGCCCATCTTCACCAACAAAGCATCCAAGACCCTCGCGAGGGTCCAAGCCTCGCGAGGCGGATGACGCAAGAACTCCTCCCGAGCGGGCTAGTCAGGCAGGCTCGTGAGGGGTGGAGATATCAAGGCGAGGCGAACCTCACAAGGCTCTCGTGACGTGAGCCATGACGATCGACACCAGGCGGGCGCCAGCACGGGCAGCGTCCTTGTTTCCTCTTTGGTGCAAAGGAGGCAAGTGCAGCCGTGGAGTACCGAGGCATCAGACAAAGGTTACCATTTCGGTGCGACAAGACCAAGACCATGGACTGCAAGACGGTGGTCATCATGGAGCCCAAGACGGCGTCACCACCAGAGCCTTTCACAGGTGAATACCGCTTTTGTCAGGGTAGCTTATACTAGCCTTCGGATTAGCCCGCCATTGTTGGCTCCCTTCCCGCTTGATATTTGGGAAGAGGACCAGGGCCTCTATAAATAGGACTAGCCACCACTATAGAGGGGAGAGAGATCATCAGACCCAGAGGGGGGGTCAGACCCAGAGATAGACACAAGTCCAAAAGCACAAGAACACCTCAACCTTAGGAGGCTGTTCTTCCCCTTGTATTGTTCATCATCAGCCCAAGAGGCAATCCACCACCACCACACTGGAGTAGGGTATTACACCACAACAGTGTCCCGAACCAGTATAAACCCCGTGTCTTTCTTTGTTGTGAGTTCGTCGAGTTCGTTCGCGAGATCTAGCGAGCTAGAGCATAGATCAATAGGAGGGAAAGACTTCGCGCGCACCCCAGTGTTCGAACCTTAAGGGTTAGTCGGAGCCCCACATCCGACATTTGGCGCGCCAGGTAGGGGTGCGCCGGAGCTTATCCTCCACCAATCAGCTCTCCGACGTTTACCAGCTACGATGTCTGGCGACCCAAGGGCCGGATTCGACCGCTGGGCAGCCTGGCCGGCCCGGACGGCGCTGCCTGCCCATGAAGATCTCAACCCCGCACCCCAAGCGACGCGGGTGCCACCAAGCTCCGCCGGGCGTGGACAGCGCGGCCAGGCATCATCCACCCTCACCCCGTGGCAAGCACGAGCCGCGGCGAGAGCAGCGAGTCACGCCGCAGCAACAGCGCCGCGCTCACGGCGAGAGCAAGCGAGCATGCGGGCGGCACTCACAATGGCAAGGGAGCTACCACGATGCAGGCTGATGGAGAGCGGCTGGGACACGCTGCTTGAGTGTGTTGCTGAGCTGCTGGATGCAGCGGCGTCGGGAGCGCCACCCTTCTACTATCTACTCCCCCCCAGGCCACTGCGAGGTCGCGCGGCGAGCCTCGCCACATCTGCGCGCCATCGACTACGCCCGGGGGCTTCGTCAACATCAGCACGGCCGGTGGCGTAGGGGGCTCCAACCCCCCCCCCCCATGCCGCCCTCGACAAACACGAGCGCAAGCGTCACCCCCCATGGTCCCAGCCGGAAGCCATATTATCATCCCCAGGACGCCATCATGGGCGGAGCAACATGGAGCGTTGGGCACCACGGCGAGGTGTTCGGGGTGACGGCCTCGGAGGCTTACGTGCCCCGCATGATGGACCAAGGGTATGCACCAGAGGACGACATCGGCTCATTTGTTGGAGAAGATTGGGGAGAGGGGGCGCTAGGATTCGAAGCCTTCCAGGTGCCAGCGGAGAACCACAGCAATCGCACCGGCGACGGCAACCACAGGGTACCGCTAACCTCTCAGGAACAGGCTTAAGCTAACCATGGGCTGCAGATGAATCAGGTTGCAGCATCGATCGGTGACCCTGGCACGGCGGCACCCGTTTCAACAAGGGAGACACGCTGGGGGCCGCCGGGAGGGAGCCAGGAGCAAGGCCCCTCCCCAAGGCATGCGAAACCAGGGGACACCCGGAGGTAGGCCCTCTGCCGGGGTGGCTTCAACAACCCTTCCCCCGGCAGAGGACCGTGGTCGCCGAGGGAACCGTTGGCGTCCTCTTTCCCTCCTTTGTGTCGTCCGGGTCTCTGGTCGACTCAAAGGAGGTCAAGAGTGGCGCCAGGCGGGGCCCTCGTCTGGCGATATGAAGTAAGGCTGGTACCTGTGAAGAAGGCCCAGTGCCTGTGAAGCTCGCCGCCCGTGACACTCTCACGTAATAATGAGTTGGGGCTGTACACGCCCCGGAGTCTCAGGAGTGCCGGCCTCAGGCCCTGGGGCTCCCTCCCACGCCTAGTGGACAACACTTAGCTCCGCGCTGGTGAGAATACTTGAAGACCCGGAGAGTAGACTAGGTGCCAGACGCGGCCTTTTGCTTTGGATCTCTCTTTCTGTGGCTTTGCTTTCTGATTCTGGACTTAAGTTGAAGCTGAATTTTTATCGATGCGCGCGGGGGGTGCCTTTTCTCGTTCGAGCCGTTTCTCGCCTTCTGGATTTTGTTTGGTTTGGGACTCACATCCATCGCCTTTCCCTCGCAGAGCTCCTCGCGAGCCGGCCATGCAAAGCACGCACTAGCACTATGCCTGGTGCTGACCCCTTGCGGGCCACCTCAAACGGGGCGATAAGCTCCACAGGATTCTCAGGAACTCGTCGCCTCACGACCCAGCCCTAAGTTGGTGCTGACTAAGGTAAACCATGTCAGGAGACTCACCCCCAGCTTCATGAGCTCACGAGGACACATACCCACATCGCATAGGAAAGTAAAAACTACGATTTGCTTACACGAGGGGCTCCCCCTCTCAAAATGCTCTTACAAGTTTTCCAAGGGCCACGCCCGAGTTTTGCGTGCAGAATAAAACAACAGGAGAATATGGGATCAGCCAGAGACATCGCTCGCTGCATCGTCCATAGACGCGCCACTCGCATCATCATCATCTCCGTCGGAATCGTCGCTGCCGTCGGCGACACCCCCATCGCCGTCGTTGACCACGTCACCTTCGTCTGCGACGACCACCACCCCATCATTCTCCGAGGTGAAGGCCCTGACCAACGCGTCGATATGGTCCTCTACCCAACGCGCCAAGTCACCCCGGACGGCCATGGGTACAGGGGCAATGGCGGCATCAAAGTCGAAGTTGGGGTCGGCGTTCAGAAGGTGGATGAAGACACGGGAGAAGGCACGCTGAAGCAGGCCACGACCCCTCTCCTCCACAAGTTGTCGAGCTCTGGTAGACTGAGCCTCGAGGCGCGTCACCACCTCGGTGAAGAAGGTCAGGTGGCTGGCGTAGTCACTTGAGTGAGGGGTCGGGGCGTTCTCATCGCAGATGTAACCCAAGGTGGTGTTGGCCTTGTTCCGAAGGTCTTGAAGCATAGGAGCGTGCTCGCGCTCCAGCGTCCGCCGTTGAAGCACTTCCTCCCTGTTTTGCCGTGCGACGGCCTCGGCATCATCAACTCGTTTCCGGAGGGAAGACAGCTTGGCGCGGGCGGAGGCCAAGTCCGCCTGCGCCGTGACCAGGGCGGCAGCTGTGGCCTCTGCACGCCTCTCAACCTCATCCAACCTGGGCCTGAGGGTGGCGGCCCTGCCCGCACCCTCCTGACCAGCGAGCTTTAGCTTCAAGTCATACCTGCCCTCCAGATCTGCGCGAACCTCGGCCACCCGGTGATTGATCTCCTCCTTGACTCTGGCCTTGCGGGCCACGACAGCATCTTCAGCTTGAGCGACTTGACGCTCCCTCGTCTCCAGTCGCTCGAGCTCGAGGCTGCGCTCCACGGCTTCCAGGGCCAGTGTCTTCTCGCACTGCCGGACCTCCTCTTCCTCCACAGGCGTCCCCCTCATCTACGCAAGGGCGTCCCCGCGCGCCTCGACCTACTGCTCAAGGGACGCACACCAGGCCTGGAGCTCCCACGCGCACTCCTCCGAAGCCTCGCGGCGGCGATCAGCCTCGTGAGCTTCTTCCAAAGCTCGCGAGCGGGCCTCATTGGCAATCTTGAGGGACGCCTCAGCCTTCGCGTTCTCGAGTTCACGATGATAACGACCGAGGTTGATGGCCACTCGCAGATTGCACCGCTCCTCCATCAACCGAAGACCTTCATCCTCAAGACGCGAGTCGACACCAGCAAGCTCTTCACCAAGGCGGTTCATCGCGCCCATCGCCTACTGGAAGAGCTCGTGGAGAACCACCCTACGCCCACGTTCGAGCTCGAACGCTCAGCCCACCTCGTCCTCCACCTCAGGGGCTGCGGGTGGAGCATCAAGTGGCGCACCACCTCTCGGTTGGGGGTTGGGGGCTGGCACGGCCCCAGGCGCCAGCTGACCCTCGCGAGGGGCCCGAACCGAACAAGGCCCGCTGCTTGAAGGAGACTCCAGGATTGAGGCTAGCCAGCTAGCAATCGTGACCAAGGAGGAGCCATTGGCACGCCTGCTACGCTCCGAGCAAGGCCACGAAGAAAGGACGGCGAAGGTGGAAGCTCGGGGCGCCTTGATGATGGACCAACTCCCCTGGCTGACCCCACGCCGTGGGTAGCGTCCGAGCCGGTAGCGCTGGAGCTTGGCGGGCGCGATGGGACAAAAGGGAGCTGCTTCTCTGGAGATTTCGCGGCCTTAGCAGAAGGGGACCTGAGGGGACAATCGTCAGGAAAGGAAGGCGGCACATAGAAGATCACTAAGATAAGGTACTTACTCGTCGATAGCGACATACTTCCGTCGCTTTAACGGCCCGAAGATGTTGCTGCCGCTGGGGGATCCCTTCCTCTTGCGGAGCTCCTCGAAGTCCACACAAAGGCAACCATAGCGCTGGACGTGACGGCCGGAGCGCGGCAGAGCCGAAGAAGAACCAAGAAGGATGGCTTCAAGGGAGCCCAGCTGCAGCGAACAGCCCGACTCTTCCTCTCTGCGACCTCCCGAGGCTCCTAGAGCCTCGGCCTCGGGAGCCGCATGCCGCATCTCATCAGCGACTGATGCCTCAGGAGGGGCGTCGCAAGCTCCCGAGGACGACGCCCCCGGATCACCGCTCGGCATGTGCCCCTCAACATCTGAGCAGCCGGCCACCGTCACCGCTCGCTCCCCCGCACCATCACCTGGGGCGAGCTCGGCACCGGCGGCGAAGACGGGGACCACGATGATGGGATTCTCGCGGGGCCCCACCAAGCCAATTGGGCGCAGCCCCCACTCATCAAAGGAAGGCATGTTCGTGGCAAAGGTGACCTTGTTCTTGCAGCGGTACAACATGCAGCTTTTCTTGGGCATCTCGTCCGGCAGAGGGACACCAGATAGGACCGTGAGCACCATTTGTTGTGCAGCGAGAGGGAGCCCCTCCTCCTGAACCCTCATATTGTCCTATCTGCTGAGCAAGTCCCACATCGGGCGAGAATGGCGCTGAAGCGAAGCAACTCGACGCCTGACAAACTCCCTCACCACCATGGGCGCAGTCACGCCAAGGTCCTTCAACCACCTCAGCCTAGCCCAGACGGGGGCAAGGCAGGGGCTCGTGAGCTTCTGATGGCCCCAGCCGGAGTTTGGAATGGCAGGCCCCACCGGAGCTTGGAGCAGAGGGTTGAGCACGCCGGCATCAAAAAACACCCATCGCGTGCGGAACTCGCTCGCGGATGAAGGGAGCTCGAAGTCGATCCCCATGCCTGTTGTTGCAGCCATGGCCTGGAAGCCCGCACATCCTAAGCTCTGTCGGGCACCGGTGAGATGCAGCGAGAAGAAGTGGCGGAGGAGTGCCACGGAGGGGGTGATGCCCACCATGGCCTCACACACAAAAGCAAAGATGGAAACAAGGGTCACAGATTGAGGGTCGAGATGGAGCATGTGGATCTGATAGTGCTCGTGCACCGTGTTGAAGAAGGCGGAGAAGGGAGGAAGTAGGCTAGCCCAGAGGGCGTCAATGAAGATCGGAACCTCGGTGACTGCCGGAGCCATGCTGGAGCGAGACACAGGCCAGGCCGGCGTCTCTCCCCACTCGTTGAAGCTAGAGGCGAGCATGGGGCGCACCTTGCCCATGGCCTCGTCGTTGAGCACCCGAGCCCGGCCGAGCGCCGGCTCGAAGGATGGAGGCGCAGTTGGCAAGGACAGAGGTTTCTTCTCCTTTTGAGCTTGCGTCAGCACCATGGTGGTAAAGCGGGCGGAGCACTGGTCGGATTGAGGAGGCCGAGCAAGGCGTCGAGGAAGCAGGGAGATTGGAAGATTGGAAGAACCAGGCACGGAGAGGGAAGAATAAATGTGCAAGAAGCGGGGCCGCTTAGCCAGGCGGATTCAAGGGCAGCGTGGGGAAGCGAAGACACCCACGTCCAATCTACCGCCACACGTCAACCGAGGCCGTGGGCTCTTGGGGCCCGTGGTGCTCCGAACTTGACCCTTGGCTTCGCCGTGAAGCCAAGCCCGAGCGCACCTTGGGCCCGGGGGCTACTGTCGGCGTTCTGGGAATGGGGGTCCCCAGACCTGCCTGCCTGCGACCCACGGCGTGGCCAAGCAGCAAGCAATATGGCCCATCTTCACCAACAAAGCATCCAAGACCCTCGCGAGGGTCCAAGCCTCGCGAGGCGGATGACGTAAGACCTCCTCCCGAGCGGGCTAGTCAGGCAGGCTCGCGAGGGGTGGAGATATCAAGGCGAGGCGAACCTCACGAGGCTCTCGTGATGTGAGCCATGACGATCGACACCAGGCGGGCGCCAGCGCGGGCAGCGTCCTTGTTTCCTCTTTGGTGCAAAGGAGGCAAGCGCAGCCGCGGAGTACCGAGGCATCAGACAAAGGTTGCCATTTCGGTGCAACAAGACCAAGACCATGGACTGCAAGACGGTGGTCATCGTGGATCCCAACACGGCGTCACCACCAGAGCCTTTCACAGGCGAATACCGCTTTTGTCAGGGTAGCTTGTACTAGTTGTCCTCCTTCGGATTAGCCCGCCATTGTTGGCTCCCTTCCCGCTTGATATTTGGGAAGAGGACCAGGGCCTCTATAAATAGGACTAGCCACCATAGTAGAGGGGAGAGAGATCATCAGACCCAGAGGGGGGGTCAGACCCAGAGATAGACACAAGTCCGAAAGCACAAGAACACCTCAACCTCAGGAGGCTGTTCTTCCCCTTGTATTGTTCATCATTAGCCCAAGAGGCAATCCACCACCACCACACTAGAGTAGGGTATTACACCACAACGGTGGCCTGAACCAGTATAAACCCCGTGTCTTTCTGTGTTGTGAGTTCGTCGAGTTCGTTCGCGAGATCTAGCGAGCTAGAGCATAGATCAATAGGAGGGAAAGACTTCGCGCGCACCCCAGTGTTCGAACCTTAAGGGTTAGCCGGAGCCCCACATCCGACAACGTGCGTCAGCAACCTTGCGCGCTACACCGAATTCCTATGGGGGAGGAGGAGCGCCTCGTCGAGCATGCAAAGAGACTTACCGCCGCCGTGGCCGCGGCACACGCCGCCTCAGAGGCTAGGAATCAGGAGATCTACGAGGAGAACCACCGCTTCGAGAGGGGTCGTCTGGAGCGAGAGAGGGCATTCGAGGTGAGTGTCACTGAAGCTGCAATAGCGGCAGGCACCGTATTTTGGTTGCCAAGCTCGTCGGTAGGCTCCTCCTCCTCCGCCTCTTACTGAGCGCGCTCGGCAGAGGAGAGGCAGCCGGAAGTAGTACAAAGCCCCTCTGCAGTAGTAGTAGTAGTATTTAGGGGCTATTTTGTTCAGTTCACCTAACTATAGGTGTGGTGGAACTGTACAACGTACTCAAAATTAGCTAGTATATATACTTGAAATAGCTATTTCAGTACCTGGTTGGCAACAATTGGGGAAAAGTTTGGTCGGTTCAGCTATCAAGTTGGACTGTTTGTATAAATTAAGAACGAATGCTTAATCTATGAATGAAACCTATGCTTAATTACTGAATTCTAGTTGCAAAAAATAGATACTGCTAGTGATTTTTAGCTTCATATTTTGACAAATCGCAGTGTTACAACGTTGAAAAATGGAAATTTTACTAGATCAACAAATGTCAATCTTTTCATTTTGACAAATGGTAACATACCCAATATGACAGATGCAAATCGCACCAAATTGTTTGTAAGTGGTTGCACACGGGTCATCCAAAATAACCGTTTATGTTGAAGAGATGCACAAATCCTACTCTCACTTTGCATCATGTCGTCCCGGGGTCGATGGGCGGGGGCGGGTGGACGGCAGCTGGCGACGCTGAGAGGTAGCGTTCGACGGCGGCGTCCCATGCCGCTGAGGGGGGCGCGTGCACGGAGAGGACGGCAGGCGGCCATGGAAGTCTGCGTAGCGTATAGCTCGCACGCTTCCCGATGAGCCTGCGCATTCGAGGACATCTTGCACTCCTCTCGGTCAGCTTGCGCACCGGACTGCGCTCGCACGCCTCCCATTGAGTCAAGGTCAAGCAGCTGTCTGCACGACACCTCCTACAGCCATTTAAACCAAGACACGTGGCGTCACGTGAATGGTTAACAGAACACACACGGTTTGAATTATACAAACGTTTGAGATATTAAAGTGGCAGCTATTTTTTCAAAATGCCTTTGTTGGTTGTCATTATTAGAGTGCGCCTTCTCTCAAAATGGACATGAAAAATACCACATCATGTCAAGTCCCATTCCATGATAGCATGCCAAGTTTCATGAATTTCAGACGAGTTTTGGATTTACTAGAATTTAAAAACCAGGCATCTCAATGTTTTGCAGGCAATCAACGGTGCCCTAGTGTTTGAAATTCATTCCCATTTCTTGCATGGGACCTAAGCACGCACCCAAGGACACAGATTTGATTTTTCAACCAATTTATATGCAGTGGAGCATGTGCATGTAGTTCAAATTTGAATTATGCACATAAATGCATTGAAAACTCAGTTATTGCATAAAAATGTCCAAACAAACCCCGAAAAATCACAAAAATTGACACAACACTCCTGTTGTTCTATGTAGACACGAGAAAATTTTTGGAAGCAATAAGAGGCAATGGATATCGTTTCGTCCCCAAAGGTGGGACGTTCCCTACCGAAACCATCATGCTTGTTGTGAGAAGCTCTGGTTTGTGAGAAGCATATACCCAAACCTGCCCCAAACGGGACAAAAAATTTACAACGGCATGTTGATTCCGCTCCATGAAAGCATGCCATGTTTCATGAATTTCAGACGAGTTTTGCATTTACTAGAATTTAAAAACTAGGCATCTCAATGTTTTACCGGCAATCAACGGTGCCCTGGTGTTTGAAATTCATTCCCATTTCTTGCATTGGACCTAAGCATGTACCCAAGGACATCGATTTGATTTTTCAACCAATTCATATGCACTGGAGCATGTACATGTAGTTCAAACTTGAAATATGGACATAAATGCATTGAAAACTCAGTTAATGCATAAAAATGTCCAAACGAACCCCGAAAAATCACAAAATTTGACATCACATTCTTGTTGATCTATGTTGACACGAAAAAAATTTGGAAGCAATAAGAGGCAATGGATATCGTTTCTTCCCCAAAGGTGGGACGTTCCCTACCGAAACCATCATGCTTGTTGTGAGAAGCTCTGGTTTGTGAGAAGCATATACCCAAACCTGCCCCAAATGGGACAAAAAATTACCATGGCATGTTGATTCCGCTCCATGATAGCATGCCAAGTTTCATGAATTTTAGACAAGTTTTGGATTTACTAGAATTTAAAAACCAGGCATCTCAATGTTTTGCCGGCAATCAATGGTGCCCTGGTGTTTGAAATTCATTCCTTGCATGGGACCTAAGCATGCACCCAAGGACATGGATTTGATTTTTCAACCAATTTATATGCACTGGAGCATGTGCATGTAGTTCACATTTGAATTATGCACATAAATGCATTGAAAACTCAGTTATTGCATAAAAATGTCCAAATGAACCCCGAAAAATCACAAAAATTGACACAACACTCCTGTTGTTCTAGGTTGACACGAGAAAAATTTTGGAAGCAATAAGAGGCAATGGATATCGTTTCTTCCCCAAAGGTGGGACGTTCCCTACCGAAACCATCATGCTTGTTGGGAGAAGCTCTAGTTTGTGAGAAGCATATACCCAAACCTGCCCCAAACGGGACAAAAGTTTTACCACAGCATGTTGATGCCGCTCCATGAAAGCATGCCATGTTTCATGAATTTCAGGCGAGTTTTGGATTTACTAGAATTTAAAAACCAGGCATCTCAATGTTTTGCCGGCAATCAACGGTGCCCTGGTGTTTGAAATTCATTCCCATTTCTTGCATGGGACTAAGCATGCACCCAAGGACATAGATTTGATTTTTCAACCAATTTACATGCACTGGAGCATGTACATGTAGTTCAAATTTGAAATATGCACATAAATGCATTGAAAACTCAGTTAATGCATAAAAATGTCCAAACAAACCCCAAAAAATCACAAAAATTGACACAACACTCCTGTTGTTCTATGTTGACATGAAAAAAATTTGGAAGCAAGAAGAGGCAATGGATATCATTTCTTCCCCAAAGGTGGGACGTTCCCTACCGAAACCATCATGCTTGTTGTGAGAAGCTCTGGTTTGTGAGAAGCATATACCCAAACCTGCCCCAAATGGGACAAAAATTTTACCACGGCATGTTGATGCCGCTCCATGATAGGATGCCAAGTTTCATGAATTTTAGACGAGTTTTGGATTTACTAGAATTTAAAAACCAGGCATCTCAATGTTTTGCCGGCAATCAGTGGTGACCTGGTGTTTGAAATTCATTCCTTGCATGGGACCTAAGCATGCACCCAAGGACATAGATTTGATTTTTCAACCAATTTATATGCACTGGAGCATGTGCATGTAGTTCAAATTTGAATTATGCACATAAATGCATTGAAAACTCAGTTATTGCATAAAAATGTCCAAACGAACCCCGAAAAATCACAAAAATTGACACAACACTCCTGTTGTTCTATGTTGACACGAGAAATTTTTTGGAAACGATAAGAGGCAATGGATATTGTTTCGTCCGCAAAGGTGGGACGTTCCCTACCGAAACCGTCATGCTTGTTGTGAGAAGCTCTGGTTTGTGAGAAGCATATACCCAAACCTGCCCCCAAATGGTATAAAAAATTACCACGGCATGTTGATGCCGCTCCATGATAGCATGCCAAGTTTCATGATTTCAGATGAGTTTTGGATTTACTAGAATTTAAAAACCAGGTATCTCAATGTTTGCGGCCGAGTAACGGTGGCAGGGTGTTTGACATTCATTCCCATTTCTTGCATGGGACCGAAGCAGGCAACCAAGGACACAGATTTGAATTTTCAACTAATTTATATGCATTAGAGCATGTGCATGTAGTTCAAATTTGAATTATGCACATGAATGCACAGAAAACTCAGTTAATGTATAAAAATGTCCAAGCGAACCCCGAAAAATCCCAAAAATTGACACAACTCTCATGTTGTTCTATGTTGACACTGGGAAAAAAATTTGAAATCGAGAAGATGCTACGGATATCGTTTTGTCCATAAAGGTGAAACGTTCCCTACCGAAACCATCACACTTGTTGTGTGAGAAGCTCTGGTTTATGAGAAGCTTATACCCAAACCTGCCCCAAATGGGACAAAAAAATTACCATGGAATGTTGATGCCACTCCATGATAGCATGCCAAGTTTCATGAATTTTGGACGAATTTTCGATTTACTAGAATTACAAAAGCAAGTGCGTCGACATTTGCCGGAGAGCCACGGTGCTGTGGTGTTCGAATTTCATCCCCATGTCTTCCATGGGAGATAAGCATAAACCCATGGACACATATATGATTTTACAACCCTTGTTGGTGCACCGTAGCATGTGCATGTAGTTTAATTTTGAATTGTGCACTTGAAATGGCTAGAAACCCAATTTAATGAATAAAATGTTCAAACGAACCCTGAATAATTCCAATTCTTTTACGACACACATATAGTTGCCTGTTCACTCCAGATAAAAGGTCTAGAAATTCAAACACCGTCCATTGTCATTGTGACCCCATTATGTAATTCAAATCAAGATGAAAAATCAAGTAGATCACACACAGTTTATTATCACCAACCGTGTGAGATGCAGCACAAAATATCCTAGAGCACCATTGGTGTATAGTACGCCTATGGCTTACGCGAGAAGGTGTGTCGGCTACAGTCCACAGCCGGCGTCTCAAGCACACTAGCTCGCTTCCCAAATATCATTTCACTGTTCAATCATCACTGGTGAAAGATGGGCACGTGGACCCGCGTCATGAGGGCAACTTCGATGGCCCACTCCGGCGAGAGCGCGGCCATAGCCGCCATGCGCATGCTAACAAGGTGCATGAGCGTGGGCGCAATCTGCGACCGGGCGGCCATGGCAGCCCAAACGGCCACTGTTGCTTCTCAGGTGGCGGCAGCAACATCTGGCGAGAGCGACACAGTAGATGTCCGTTCCGCAACGGCGGCCTTAGCCCTGATGGAGGCCGCCCACGACCATGTCAAGGCTGCCCACGCCCAGCTCCTGGCGGTCACCGCACAAATCAAACGAAGCTTCTCCGACAACGGTCGGCAACCCACGGCCGAAGAGCTGGCAATCGCCGAGAGCGTTCGAGCAGCCGTCAGTTCCTCCGCTGCATACCTTGCGACGACGGAGCCCGTCCAAGCCCAGATCGCGTCCACCCATGCCCAGCTCGTGGCGGCCTTTTCCAAAGAGATGGCGGACGCGGATGGCGAGATGCTTGCAGAGTATGGTGTGATGGATGCCATGGAGCCCCTTCCCCAGGATACCGTCGGGCGCGAGCTGGACATGGAGGCGACGGCGGAGATCGACGAGCACCAGCCGTAGTAGTACTCTTTGTTTTGTTTAATTAAGAGCATCGGTCTTTAATTTGTTAGAGTAATGTTTAGGTCTGTTAGCTCTGTTTAATTGTTGAACTTGCTCAATTAAGAAGTTAGTCTCCTTTGTGTACCCAAATTATGCAATGACGTGGATGACCACTGTAACCATGGAAATTTGAACTAAAATTTGTACCATGAAATTCGATACCAGTAGCTATGTGTTTAATCTCTCTCTCTCTCTCTCTCGTAATTTCTATCACGGGATTTGTTAATATAGTTGGATCATATGTGTTTCTACCCTCTATACTCTTGTTATGATCAATTGAATCTTTACCCTTTAAGGTTTTGTCTTGTCGGATCAAATATTCAGAGATGAGAACACATGATATATATCTTGCGGTATGAATACTTGAGGTGACAATTGGGGTGTCTTATTGATTCACTTGATATATGTTATGGCATTCAACTCGCGGATTGTCGTGGTTATATTGGGGTAATCTATGCATAGGGGTTGATGCATGTTTTTCTCCGACGGAAACTTCGGGGTCTCTTTATAGTTCTTTGTGTGGATTGAGTATTATGAATATGAATTTGCTTTGGTGTTATTCTAGTACGAACTCTAGGATAGATCGAACGGAAAAATAGCTTTGTGTTATTTTAGTATGAACTCTTGAATAGATCGAACGGAAAGAAAAGCTTTGAGGTGGCCTCGTACCCTACAAACAATATCTATCTTTTGTTCTCCTCTAATAGGAACTCGGAAGTGATTCTCTACTGCACTTTGAGGGATAATCATATGATCCAACTATGTTAGCACTGTTGAGAAATTGCACTAGTGAAAGTACGGACCCTAGGCCTTGTTTTTAAGCATTGCAACACCTTTTTTGTGCCCATTTACTATTTTCTACCTTGCTGTTTTTATTTATTCAGATTATAAAAATATATTTCTACCATCTCTATTACACTTTTATCAGCATCTCTTCGCCGAACTAGTGCACCTATACAATTTGCCATTATATTGGGTGTGTTGGGACACAAGAGATTTCTTGTATTTGGTTGCAGGGTCATTTGAGAGAGACCATATTCATCCTACACCTCCCACGGATTGATAAACCATAGGTCATCCACTTGAGGAAAAAATGCTATTGTCCTACAAAAATTTGCGCTTGGAGGCCCAACACGTGTCTACAAGAATAAAGTTGCGTATCAGATCCGACCTAGGTGTCATACCTAGTGCATCGGGTCCAATGAAAATCTTTTGTGACAATACTGGTGCAATTGCCTTGGCAAAGGAATCCAGATTTCACAAGAGAACCAAGCACATCAAGAGATGCTTCAATTCCATCCATGATCAAGTCAAGGAGGGAGACATAGAGATTTGCAAGATACATATGGATCTGAATGTTGCAGACCCGTTGAGTAAGCATCTCTCACGAGCAAAACATGATCAGAACCAAGACTCCATGGATGTTAGAATCATCACAATGTAATCAGATTGTTGACTCTAGTGCAAGTGGGAGACTGAAGGAAATATGCCCTAGAGGTAGTAATAAAGTTGTTATTTATATTTCCTTATATCATGATAAATGTTTATTATTCATGCTAGAATTGTACTAACCGGAAACTTAGTACATGTGTGAATACATAGACAAACAGAGTGTCACTAGTATGCCTCTACTTGACTAGCTCGTTAATCAAAGATGGTTAAGTTTCCTAGACATGGACAAAGAGTCACTACAAAAAAAGACACATCCGTGACATTTTGGGCCGAACGAATTTTTTTCTGACATACATATGACACTTCTATGACGATAATTGTGACAAAACCCGGTATCATCATAGATGTGGTGGGCTCCTACTTCTATGAAAAAAATCATGACAGAAAATGGGCTTTTCGTCCTGGGCGGGCCGGAGACGCGGCTTCATGACATTCTTTGGGCCGTCCATGACGGAAAAAACTATGGTAGAAGCGAGGGCGAGGAAAATTTTGGGGAGTTCCCGGTTACGGTGGGAGGTCGGGGGCCGAGCAATGCGCGCTTCTCTCATACACGTACGCGCATGTGTGTGAGGCGTTGGCTCTAACTGAACCCGAGCGAGGCGTTGGGCTCTAACTGAACCCGAGCGATTGCACTGCAGGCTACGCGTTACTGAACCCGAGAGATCGATCGATGGCTGTTAACTGAACCCGATCGAGCGATTCCTTCGCTACTGCTGCTAACTGAAGCTGATCGATGCAGCCTCTGGATGAACAGTGATCGTTGCGGGGGGTTGGATGAACAGTTCCCGGTGGGGGTGGATGAACAGGACCCCGTGGTGTTGCCTCTGGATGAACAGGACCACGATCGATTGAGCCGGTTGGGCTGGATGAACAGGACCCCGTGGAGGGCAGGATGAACAGTAGATGGTGGAGGGCAGGATGAATAGTAGCCCGTGGAGGAGTGGTTGAACAGGAGCCCGTGGAGAGGGCTGGTTGAACAGTAGCCGGTGGAGTAGCGCGCGGTGGAGGCTGGATGAACAGGAGCCCATGGATGAACAGTCGCAGGTGGAGGCTGGAGGGGGTCGACGGTGGAGATGAACAGTATCCCGTGGAGTCCTGTTTTGCGGTACGCCACACCACTCCCGATGAACAGGACCCCCGTTTCGACCGTAGCGCTCCAACACAAGTTCGTTTCGTCTGTTTTGCGGTACGCCACACCCGTCCCGATCAACAGGACCCCCGTTTCGACCGTAGGAGGTCCGTTTCCTCCGTTTTGTGGTACGCCAAACCCCTCCCGATCAACAGGATCCCGTTTCGAACGTGGCCGGTCGAACACAACGCCGTTTCCTCCGTTCTGCGGTACGCCAGGCCTCGTTTCCATCGCATGTTCCGTCCAAGCCCTCCCGATGAACATGACCACGCATTCCGTTTCGACCCAGCCGGTTGGCTCCCACGTGTTCCGTTGCCTCCCCCTGAACACGGCGCATTCCGTTGCCTCCCCATGAACACGACGCATTTCGTTGCCTCCCCATGAACACAATGATGACACTGTTTCTCCGTTCCGACCCAGCCATGTACATGAGCCCTGGCCGTACGTATGCGTGAGTAGGCGTTCGAGACCCCGCCCGTATGTACACATACGTGGCCGTATTTTCTTTCTTGCACCCTGGACGCTGTACGTACGTGTACATGCTACGTGCGCGCCTCTACTAAGACACGTGCGCGCCTCTACATCGACCAGTATATATGTACGTACACGTTCGCGACCAGAATGACAACGCTACGTACGCTTTGACCAGGTGGGTCCCGACTGTCAGGCACTTCCTTGCGTGCGAAGATGTAGATGGTGGGTTCCAGCAGTCAGGGGCAAACGTATTTTTCGCGAAATACAGTGGCCCATCCAGTGGGTCCCCGCTGTTAGGTGGAGGAATAATTATTTTGCGCGTAATAAGGAGGCACCTCCTTGCTGCGGCCGTGGACCCAGTTGTCAGCGTCTCCATGCACAGTACTCTTCCGATGGAAGTCAGTCGTTGACCACATTGACCACGCCGCGCCGAGAGCACCACGGTGGTGGACGACGGCGGGGCCTAGGAAGGGGACGACGCGGAGCCGGGGAAGATGCGACAGTGGAAGCCTGCGCGGAGAGGAGTACGAGGGTTCACTGGTTCGGCTGCGGTGTGAGGCTGTCGTCGCCGCAGGGCCTAGCCAGCGGTGGGAATAGTAGGGGGCGGTGAGGCCTCTGCGGCAGCACAGCCGGCCACGGGAGGCAGGAGCATGCGGCACGACCGGCGCTGCTTTGGGCGGCTGGAGCAAGAAGACCAGAGGTTGAAGAAGCACTACGGCCGTTGGATGGACATCGTACGGTCACTGGAGCTAGAATCGTTCATATTGACTAAGTTGACAAAGCCCTTCGTCCCCGTCAACTTAGTAGGCCCACAAGTCAGCCTCCCACCAAGGTGGGTCCCAGCTAGCCGGGGGAGTATTCATTTTTTGTGCGTAATAAGGAGGCACTTCCGGTGGGTCCGAGCTGACAGCGGGGGGAACATTTTTTTGCGAAATACGGTGGCCCGTTCGGTGGGTCCCAGCAGTCAGGGGGAAACGATTTTTTTCGCAAAATACTGGTGGCCCGTCCGGTGTGTCCCCGCTATCAGGTGGAGGAATAATTATTTTCCGCGTAATAAGGAGGCACTTCCTTGCGGCTGCCGTGGACCCAGCTGTCAGCCTCTCCACGTACAGTACTCTTCCGATGGAAGTCGGTCGTTGACCACATTGACCACGCCGCGCCGAGAGCACCACGACGATGGACGACGGCGAGGCATAGGAAGGGGACGACGCAGAGCCGGGGAAGACGCGGCAGTGGATGCCCACGCGGAGAGGAGTATGAGCGTTCACCGGTTCGGCTGCGGTGTGAGGCTGCCGTCGCCGCAGAATAACAGGGGTGTGGGTGAGTAGAGGGATGCCCTGGCCAGCGGTGGGAGTAGTAGGGGGCGCCGAGGCCTGCGCGGCAGCACAGGCGGCCACGGGAGGCGGGAGTAGGCGGTCCCACCGGCGGTGCTTTGGCGGCTGGAGCAAGAAGATCAGAGATTGAAGAAACACGACGGCCGTTGGATTGACATCCAACGGTTACGTCTGCTAGAATCGTTTGTTGATGTATATAATAACTAAAAAAATCTTGCATGCGCGTCAACTAAACAGGCCCACAAGTCAGACCACTCCCTCTTTTTTTAATAATTTATATATAGCTCATGGCAACTTCTTATGCAATTTATTGCAGTCGTTTTTTTTTGGTTGGCCAGGGCCAATTTCGCATATTTCTGTGGGTTCCAAACTATTTTTAATACCAAAATGTCCAGCCAGATTTAAAGTACTTTGAAGATATACTTAAATTAGGTTAATGCCCAGTGAAATAGGAATATGAAAATATAATAAAATTCAGAAATTATAAAGTAATTGCCAATTTGTCATCTGTTTTTATATTTACAACCCATTTCATATTACTTTCAAGATTTGCAGGCGTCTTGAAAGAGTTGCAGCCCATCAGGGCGTAGAAAAATAAGTAGGCCTGGATTGGGTATTCGTCAGAAAAAATAAACTGGGCTCATTTTCACAAAGAAAAAATAGCTGGGCTGGTCACATGGTGAACATAAAATATAAGCCAGGGCTAGACGGGCCACAGCCCAGTTCAAACCCTGCTCCGTCTCAACAATACCAAACAAAAAAAACTGCTCGAGTAGCTACGTCCCAGGTGTTAGCCGATCTTGTGCTGTTCTCTTGTCTATTGACTATATACGCTCACAATGTCATGGGTCCCAGATGTCAGGAAAACACTAGGAGGAAGCATTTTATTTTTCCATACGCTGACATGGTGGGGCCCTACTGTCATCCTCTCCACGTACTTCTGCCGATTCCTGTTGTTTGTTGACCATGTTGACAATGCGAGAGGGCGGCGCCGCGGCCAGTGCACCAAAGCGCGTGGAGGACGTCGGCGTTAACGATTTAGGAGACGGTGGGGCGGCGATGCGTGCGCTGAGACGCAGCTAGCCGTGGGAGGCGGAAGCAGGCGGCCCCGCCGGTCCTGGTTTGGTTTTGGCGGCTGGAGGAAGACAGGACTGAAGAAACACGGCAGACTGTAAAAGCAACAGGAGTATTTAACAACCTTAACTGAAACCAGCAGGGGCACTTAACAACCAAAGCTGAAAGTAGTATGAGTACTTATACAGGTTCAATCGTACAAAGCACGCCTCGAACAGTGCTACTTTGCCTACAGTTAACCAAGGGTGAGGCCGCCAAGCCCCAGGACAAGGCCCAGGCGCCACCCCGCACATCCACAACCTTCTGAAAGCGGCTTCATCTCGCAACGTGGTCAATAAACAGGATATTCGCTTTAGAGCCATGGAAAAGCATGAACATAATCTTATGTCCTATTCTCCAAGATGGACGGTGCTACGTCTTGAGCTTGCGTTGGTTTTCCCCGAAGAGGAAGGGATGATGCAACAGAGTAGCGTAAGTATTTCCCTCAGTTTTTGAGAACCAAGGTATCAATCCAGTAGGAGCCCACGCTCAAGTCCCTCGTACCTGCACAAAGCGATAGCTACTCGCAACCAACGCGATTAGGGGTTGTCAAGCCCTTCATGGTCACTTACGAGAGTGAGATCTGATAGATAGAATATTTTTGGTATTTTTGATATAAAGATGCAAAGTAAAAAGTAAAATCAAAGTAAATAGCAAAACAATATAAAAGTGATGGAGATTGATATGATGAGAATATACCCGGGGGGCATAGGTTTCACTAGTGGCTTCTCTCAAGAGCATAAGTATTCTACGGTGGGTGAACAAATTATTGTTGAGCAATTGATAGAATTGTGCATAATTATGAGAATATCTAGGCATGATCATGTATATAGGCATCACGTCCGTGACAAGTAGATCGAAACGATTCTGCATGTACTACTATTACTCCACTCATCGACCACTATCCAGCATGCATCTAGAGTATTAAGTTAAAAACAGAGTAACGCCTTAAGCAAGATGACATGATGTAGAGAGATAAATTCATGCAATATGAAATAAACCCCATCTTGTTATCCTCGATGGCAACGATACAATACGTGCCTTGCTGCCCCATCTGTCACTGGGTAAGGACACCGCAAGATCGAACCCAAAGCTAAACACTTCTCCCATGGCAAGAACTACCAATCTAGTTGGCCAAACCAAACAGATAATTCGAAGAGACTTGCAAAGATAACCAATCATGCATAAAAGAATTCAGAGAAGATTCAAATATTATTCATAGATAGATTTGATCATAAACCCACAATTCATCGGTCTCAACAAACACACCGCAAAAAGAAGATTACATCAAATAGATCTCCACAAGAGAGGGGGAGAACTTTGTATTGAGATTCAAAGATAGAGAAGAAGCCATCTAGCTACTAACTATGGACCCGAAGGTCTGAGGTAAACTACTCACACTTCATCGGAGGGGCTAGGATGATGTAGAAGCCCTCTGTGATGACGGCCCTCTTCCGGCGGAGCTCCAGAATAGGCCCCAAGATGGGATCTCATGGATACAGAAAGTTGCGGCAGTGGAATTAGGGTTTTGGCTCCTGTTCTGATCGTGTGGGGGTACGTGTGTATATATAGGAGGAAGGAGTATGTTGGTGGAGCACCGAGGGGCCCACGAGGCAGGGGCGCGCCCTAGGGGGGGAGCCCCCCACCCTTGTGACCACCTCTTTGATCCCTTGCAGTAGGGTCCAAGTCTCCTGGATCACGTTCGGTGAGAAAATCACATTTCCGAAGATTTTATTCCGTTTGGACTCCGTTTGATATTCTGTTTATCCGAAACACTGAAATAGGCAAAAAAAACAGCAATTCTGGGCTGGGCCTCTGGTTAATAGGTTAGTCCCAAAAATAATATAAAAGTGGAAAATAAAGCCCAATATAGTCCAAAACAGTAGATAATATAGCATGGAGCAATCAAAAATTATAGATACGTTGGAGACGTATCAGGCATCCCCAAGCTTAATTCCTGCTCGTCCTCGAGTAGGTAAATGATAAAAAGAGAATTTTTGATGCGGAGTGCTACTTGGCATAATTTCAATGCAAATCTTCTTAATTGTGGTATGAATATTCATATTAGAAAGATTCAAGACAAAAGTTTATATTGACATAGAAAATAATAATACTTCAAGCATACTAACAAAGCAATTATGTCTTCTCAAAATAACATGGCCAAAGAAAGTTATCCCTACAAAATCATATAGTCTGGCTATGCTCCATCTTCCCCACACAAAGTATTTAAATCATGCACAACCCCGATGACAAGCCAAGCAATTGTTTCATACTCTAACTTTTTCAAAACTTTTTCAATCTTCACGCAATACATGAGCGTGAGCCATGGATATAGCACTATAGGTGGAATAGAATGGTGGTTGTGGAGAAGACAAAAAGGAGAAGATAGTCTCACATCGACTAGGCGTATCAACGGGCTATGGAGATGCCCATCAATAGATATCAATGTGAGTGAGTAGGGATTGCCATGCAACGGATGCACTAGAGCTATAAATGTATGAAAGCTCAACAAAAGAAACTAGTGGGTGTGCATCCAACTTGCTTGCTCATGAAGACCTAGGGCAATTTGAGGAAGCCCATCATTGGAATATACAAGCCAAGTTCTATAACGTAAAATTCCCACTAGTATATGAAAGTGACAACATATGAGACTCTCTATATGAAGAACATGGTGCTACTTTGAAGCACAATATATGAGACTTGCTATATCATGGTGCTACTTTGAAGCACAAGTGTGGAAAAAAGGATAGTAGCATTGCCCCTTTTTATTATTATTTTTTGGGCCTTCTTTTTTTCTTTGGCCTTTCTTTTTTTTCTTTTTTTTGGGACAATGCTCTATTGAAATGATCATCACACTTCTATTTATTTACAACTCAATGATTACAACTCGATACTAAAACAAAGTATGACTCTATATGAATGCCTCCGGCGGTGTACCGGGATATGCAATGAATCAAGAGTGACAAGTGTGAAAGAATTATGAACGGTGGCTTTGCCACAAATACTATGTCAACTACATGATCATGCTAAGCAATATGACAATGATGGATATGTCATGATGAACTAGATGGCGGAAAGTTGCATGGCAATATATCTCGGAATGGCTATGGAAATGCCATAATAGGTAGGTATGGTGGCTGTTTTGAGGAAGGTATATGGTAGGTGTATGATACCGGTGAAAGTTGCGCGGTATTAGAGAGTCTAGCAAGGGTGGAAGGGTGAGAGTGCGTATAATCCATGGACTCAACATTAGTCATAAAGAACTCATATACTTATTGCAAAAATTTAGAAGTTATCAAAGCAAAGTATTACGCGCATGCTCCTAGGGGGATAGATTGGTAGGAAAAGACCATCGCTCGTCCTCGACCGCCACCCAAAACTTGAAAACTTCACAACACAAAACTCAAGATAGAAAACTCGTGAGCTCCGTTAGCGAAAGAAAACAAAAGACCACTTCAAGGTACTGTAATGAACTCATTCTTTATTTATATTGGTGTTAAACCTACTGTATTCCAACTTCTCTATGGATTATAAACTATTTTACTAGCCATAGATTCATCAAAATAAGCAAACAACACACGAAAAACAGAATCTGTCAAAAACAGAACAGTCTGTAGTAATCTGTAGCTATCGCAAGATCTGGAACCCCAAAAATTCTAAAAAAAAATTCTGGACGTGAGGAATTTATTTATTAATCATCTTCAGAAAGAATTAACTAAATATCACTCTTCAAATAAAAATGACAGCAGTTCTCGTGAGCGCTAAAGTTTCTGTTTTTTACAGCAAGTTCAACAAGACTTTCCCCAAGTCTTCCCAACGGTTCTAATTGGCACAAACACTAATTAAACACAAAAAACACAACCAAAACAGAGGCTAAATAATTTATTTATTACTAAACAGGAGCAAAAATCAAGGAATAAAAATAAAATTGGGTTGCCTCCCAACAAGCGCTATCGTTTAACGCCCCTAGCTAGGCATAACGAGCGAGAATAGATCTAGGTATTGCCATCTTTGGTAGGCAATCCATAAGTGGCTCTCATGATAGTTTCATATGGTAATTTTATTTTATTTCTTGGAAAGTGTTCCATGCCATTTTTTAATGGAAATTTAAATCTAATATTCCCTTCCTTCATATCAATAATCGCACCAACCGTTCTAAGGAAAGGTCTACCAAGAATAATAGGGCAAGAAGGATTGCAATCTATATCAAGAAAAATGAAATCTACGGGCACATAATTCCTATTTGCAACAATAAGAACATCATTAATTCTTCCCATAGGTTTCTTAATAGTGGAATCTGCAAGATGCAAGTTTAGAGAGCAATCATCAAAATTACGGAAATCTAGTAAATCACACAAAGTCTTGGGAATAGTAGAGACACTAGCACCCAAATCATACAAAGCATAAAACTCATGGTCTTTAATTTTAATTTTAATAGTTGGTTCCCACTCATCATAGAGTTTTCTAGGGATAGAAACTTTCAACTCAAGTTTTTCTTCATAAGATTGCATCAAGGCATCAACAATATGTTCGGTGAAGGCTTTATTTCGACTATAAGCATGTGGAGAATTTAGCACGGATTGCAACAAGGAAATACAATCAATCAAAGAGCAATTTTCATAATTAAATTCCTTGAAATCCAATATAGTGGGTTTAGCAACATCTAGATTTTTATTTCTTTCCATCCCACTTTCATCAATTTCATCATTAAGATCTAAACACTCCGAATTTTTAGAACGCCTTCTAGGTAAAGGAAGATCATATTCAGTTTCATCAAGATTCATATTGCAAAATAAAGATTTAATTGGAGACACATGAATAACTTTTAGATCTTCATCTTGATTTTCATAGGAATTGGAAAAACACGCTTTAATAAAGGCATCTTTGGAAGCACGCATCCTAGCGGTTCTTTCTTTACACTCATCAATTGAAATTCTCATGGCTTTTAGAGACTCATTATATCATGCTTAGGTGGAATAGATCTAAGTTTCAAAGCATCAACATCAAGAGCAATTCTATCAATGTTCCTAGCCAAATCGTCAATCTTGAGCAATTTTTCTTCAATCATAGCATTAAAATTCTTTTGCGAAGAAATAAATTCTTTAATATTAGATTCAAAATCAGAGGACATCTTATTATAATTTCCATAAGAGTTGTTGTAGGAATTCCCATAATTATTAGAAGGATTACTAGGATATGGCCTAGGATTAAAATTCCCTCTATAAGCGTTGTTACCAAAATTATTCCTACCAACAAAATTCACATCCATAGATTCATTGTTATTCTCAATCAAAGTAGACAAAGGCATATTATTAGGATCAGAAGAAACACTCTTAGTAGCAAATAATTTCATAAGTTCATCCATCTTTCCACTCAACACATTAATTTCTTCTATCGCATGCACTTTTTTATTAGAAGTTCTTTCAGTATGCCATTGAGAATAATTAACCATAATATTATCTAGGAGTTTAGTAGCATCTCCTAAAGTGATTTCCATAAAAGTGCCTCCCACGGCCAAATCTAAAAGATTTCTAGAAGAAAAATTCAATCCGGCATAAAAAAATTGTATAATCATCCACAAATTCAAACCATGAGTAGGGAAATTACGTATCATTAATTTCATTCTCTCCCAAGCTTGTGCAACATGTTCATGATCAAGTTGTTTAAAGTTCATTATATCGTTTCTAAGAGAGATGATCTTAGCGGGAGGAAAATACTTAGAGATAAAAGCATCTTTGCACTTGTTCCATGAATCAATACTATTCTTAGGCAAAGACGAAAACCAAGCTTTAGCACGATCTCTAAGCGAAGAAGGAAATAGCTTCAATTTAACGACATCATTATTGACATCTTTTTTCTTTTGCATATCACATAAATCAACGAAGCTATTCAGATGAGTAGCGGCATCTTCACTAGGAAGGCCGGCGAATTGATCTTTCATAACAAGATTCAACAAAGCAGTATTAATTTCACAAGATTCAGCATCGGTAAGAAGAGCAATCGGGGTGCTAAGGAAATCATTATTATTGGTATTGGTGAAGTCACACAATTTAGTAGTATCTTGAGCTATCGCGAAAAACAAGCAATCTAACACACGAGCAAACAAAAAGCAAGCGGGCAAAAAGAGGCAAATAGAGAGGGAGGATAGGGATATAGAGAGAGGGCGAATAAAACGGCAAGGGTGAATTGGGGGGAGAGGAAAACGAGAGGCAAATGGCAAATAATGTAATGCAAGAGATAGGGATTGCGATGGGTACTTGGTATGTTGACTTTTTGCGTAGACTCCCCGGCAACGGCGCCAGAAATCCTTCTTGCTACGTCTTGAGCTTGCGTTGGTTTTCCCCGAAGAGGAAGGGATGATGAAGCAGAGTAGCGTAAGTATTTCCCTCAGTTTTTGAGAACCAAGGTATCAATCCAGTAGGAGCCCACGCTCAAGTCCCTCGTACCTGCACAAAGCGATAGCTACTCGCAACCAACGTGATTAGGGGTTGTCAAGCCCTTCACGGTCACTTACGAGAGTGAGATCTGATAGATAGAATATTTTTGGTATTTTTGATATGAAGATGCAAAGTAAAAAGTAAAATCAAAGTAAATAGCAAAACAATATAAAAGTGATGGAGATTGATATGATGAGAATAGACCCGGGGGCCATAGGTTTCACTAGTGGCTTCTCTCAAGAGCATAAGTATTCTACGGTGGGTGAACAAATTACTGTTGAGCAATTGATAGAATTGTGCATAATTATGAGAATATCTAGGCATGATCATGTATATAGGCATCACGTCTGTGACAAGTAGATCGAAACGATTCTGCATCTACTACTATTACTCCACTCATCGACCGCTATCCAGCATGCATCTAGATTATTAAGTTAAAAACAGAGTAACGCCTTAAGCAAGATGACATGATGTAGAGAGATAAATTCATGCAATATGAAATGAACCCCATCTTGTTATCCTCGATGGCAACGATACAATACGTGCCTTGCTGCCCCTTCTGTCACTGGGTAAGGACATCGCAAGATCGAACCCAAAGCTAAACACTTCTCCCATAGCAAGAACTACCAATCTAGTTGGCCAAACCAAACGGATAATTCGAAGAGACTTGCAAAGATAACCAATCATGCATAAAACAATTCAGAGAAGATTCAAATATTATTCATAGATAGACTTGATCATAAACCCACAATTCATCGGTCTCAACAGACACACCGCAAAAAGAAGATTACATCGAATAGATCTCCACAAGAGAGGGGGAGAACTTTGTATTGAGATTCAAAGAGAGAGAAGAAGCCATCTAGCTACTAACTATGGACCCAAAGGTCTGAGGTAAACTACTCACACTTCATCGGAGGGCTAGGATGATGTAGAAGCCCTCCGTGATGACGGCCCTCTTCCGGTGGAGCTCCGGAATAGGCCCCAAGATGGGATCTCGTGGATACAGAAAGTTGCGGCGGTGGAATTAGGGTTTTGGCTCCTGTTCTGATCGTTTGGGGGTACGTGTGTATATATAGGAGGAAGGAGTACGTCGGTGGAGCACTGAGGGGCCCACGAGGCAGGGGGCGCGCCCTAGGGGGGCGCCCCTCACCCTCGTGACCACCTCTTTGATCCCTTGCAGTAGGGTCCAAGTCTCCTGGATCACGTTCGGTGCGAAAATCATGTTTTCGAAGATTTTATTCTGTTTGGACTCCGTTTGATATTCTGTTTATCCGAAACACTGAAATAGGCAAAAAACAGCAATTCTAGGCTGGGCCTCCGGTTAATAGGTTAGTCCCAAAAATAATATAAAAGTGGAAAATAAAGCCCAATATAGTCCAAAACAGTAGATAATATAGCATGGAGCAATCAAAAATTATAGATACGTTGGAAACGTATCAGACGGGCCTTCATTATTTGAGACCACCCATGAATAAGTATCTTTTCATCTCCAAGGGGAATTGAGTAGGTCGACATAAACATCATGTTGTGACCAAGCACAAGTCTGACCCGACCATGGTCAGGCATCTGTATAGGAACAATAGAACTCGGCAGTTCCTGTTTCAAGAAGATCACAGCTGTAAAACTGTGTATAAGCAATAGTTTATGAACAACATATATAACAGAAAACAGCTCGTACCATAAGTTTCTGGACACAGTTGGACCTGTTCAACGAGTGCAGCAGGGGCACACATATCCCACGTGGCCTTCCACCATTGAAACGCCCCACAAGGACCTCAAGAAAATCAATAAAGTGTAGGAACTTGTGGATGTCGATCCAGTCAACTTCAGTGCCATTAGTAACAGCCGAGTTATTACAGAGTAACAAACGAGCAGACTGCTTAACTCTGAAAAAACCTACACGTGCCACCAATTATAAGAAAATATTAGTTAGAAGTAGCATCTTCGTGAGAGATTCTTTGCTACTTCTAAAGTTAAATTGTGATTAGTTAGACAGAATAGGCGGATTAAGAAGTAATCGAGGCAACAAGCAAGAACCAGATACAAAACTAACATGGATGAACAATTGGAACGACGTCGGGGTGGAAGATCACAGTGAAGATGAGACCAGGTTCTGCTATTTCCATCAACATTCGTGCGCCAACTTTTAGTTCGTAACACTTGAGAAAGTTTATCCAAGTTTGGCCATAAAAAAGCAGTGACCTTCTTGGTTCATGAACCCAACTCGGAACTTATATCCATGGCTTGTCTTCACTGTGACCATTAAACTAGTGTATTCAGTTATGGCAAGGCTGGGCATCTTGAGTACATGTGTTCTGGTAGAGAAAATAATACACTGCAGGAAAAATAATATGAGAACATAGCATGTTCAAAAAAACCCACCCTCCCGGATAGAAAAGAGGATTCTAGGAACATAATGTGCACGTTTCAAAATGCTGTGTTAGGATGAGAAGGAACAAGTGTGGCGTCTCGCCGAGGGCGCTGAAACCTGTAGGGTACTCGCACTTTGGGCACTGCAAATGAAACACACTAGATTCAGTAGGAAGAAAAGTGCATCAACGGTGGTGGCTGCCATCCTAGGATTACCTGCGACCAAGGGACTTGGGTTTATCAAGGATGGATGAAGAATTCATACCCGGTTCTCCATGAGAAAACCCTATGCAATCGACGAGAGGGGGTTTTCTCTGAACAAGCAAACGAGTGAGAAGGGGATTCAGGCCCAGTGAAATATTGCCACTTCGTCCGTCCAGCTTACTGCTAAAGCTGGAAAGGGGGGTTGTGATTTGACGGCTCATTGGGCATTACTGCGGCGCTACGACCGGGGTGTGTCTACCGTGAGGTTGTGCACTCTAATTTGTGCATATGGCACGTGGACCCCGTTGTCGGTTGCCCCACATATCAGCAAAAGGAAGTAGAAAGACAGGAGTAACTAGTTACACATAAATATATTTTTTGACAGAGAGATACTCCCTCTGTAAAGAAATATACAAATCTTTTATATCATAGGCTCACCTTGCCGAGAAATATAGTCCCTCTGCAACGCACGGGCATTATGGGGGTTCAGCTGAGAATATAATACTCAGATTTTTTTAGGGATAAAAGTTGCTTTATTGAAGATTAACAGTCATAGGTATACAAATAATTTTGGGGGTCCCTGTGAGCCAAAGATGGCGTCCACAGGGCAAAGAAGTAGCAGCTTTTGCGAGCACATGCGCTTCAACATTACACTCGCGTTTTTCATGTATGATCTCCATGGTTTGGAACATATTCTTCTTCATCTTGATCTCGTCCATAATAACTTTGCCGGGCCCCAAGTATGCCTCTCCGATATGCTTGACTGTTGCTGAACAATCGGTGCTAATATGAACTTGTTGCAGGTTTAAGTCAAGAGCCAGAGATAGCCCCTCGCAACATGCCATTGCCTCTAGGATCTCTAGATCAGCAACACTTTCGCACACCAGTGCCGATGCTCCAAGGAAGAAGCCTGTATGATCCCGGCTCACAATTGCCAGGGCTCCCCTTTCACCATTGTGAGATAACGCAACATCAACATTCATCTTCAGCCAACCCACAGCATGAGGAGGACGCCACTTCTACACTGAGCTAGTGCTTCTCGAAACCAGGTTCTGGACTTTGGGCCGCAGGCCGACCCTGCAGGTTTGGGGGCCCATGTGTTCTACCTCGGCGCTTTTCATATTGCAAGCGATCGGTACGGCGCTGGTTTTAGATGCTGTCGCAAGGCGAATACACAAAATTGAATAAAGCACGGCAGCTGTTGGAATGAAATCGAACGACAGTTCCTAACCAGCAATCAGAGTTGCAATTCTATCAACGATATACCATGTGATAAATAATACTATCGTACTACTTATACACACAGGACACTTGTTTCACCATGCCAGATTATTACATCAAAATCTCTCGGAGGATAGATTAGTTAGGCAGTTGCGTGCTGCTACTGAAGAATTTCAAATTGATTTGGACCAGCTCTCCTTGCCGAGAAAGTTCGATTTTGACATCATCCCCTACCGCAAGATATGATTTAGATTTGAACCTTGACCATCCTTTAGCATCAATCATCATGCTACCATCCTTTGTACTTACGATATATTGAGCAGGTGCATTCACACCAAGGTTGCGCATGGTAAGAGAAACTTGGCCGCGGTCGCCCGGATTGTTGAACGACTCCCTCGTTGCTCTAGGAATTCTCTGTTTGCAAACAGGAAGACATACCCAAACAGTTATATCAACATAGTGAATCATGTGAAACAACATGGAAAGAAAAAAGAATGAAGCACTTGGGCGGCCAATGCTTACCAAGAAGGTGGACATGTCAGTTTTTGTAAGGACTTTGGTATATGAAGTGCGAACTGCAGCCCAGTCTGTTGCCGGTGCAACTGCACGGGCCGGAGCAGATGCAAGTGCAAGTGTTGGTGCAGGTGCCGAAGCCGCTGCTGCTGCCGGAGATGGTGCTCCTTGTAGAGCTGGTGCCGGTGTCGGAGCAGGTGCCGGTGTCGATGCTCGATCCTCCGGTAGATCAGACTGATTCGCTGACGCGGTCGGTGCCCGATCCTCAACTGGATCAACTAAGCTGCTGCCACTGTCAGTGCTAGAGCAACTGTCGGTGCTCGATCTGTGCGAGACAGCGGCGATCGTGTCTGGTCTGCTATGATCAGTTTTCTAACTTGACTAGGATCTGTGACCGTGATCCAGATTTTTTTTCTTCATTTCTTTTAAACGCGAGAAGGACTAATTGTGGCGTTTTTGTTAAACCAAACTGTAGTTCATCATAGGGATTCAGCTTGTACTCAGACAACAGACTGATCCAATTTTTTCCAGTAATATAAGTGATGGACAGTGCCTTCGTTACTGATATGACATAAGAAGTGAAACCTGCAAAAATAGCCATCGTAGAGCAAACCAAACGGTTTATTCTGTGATGAATGTCACATGGCAAAACCTGCATCGTAAAATTGCAGGAAAAGAAAGAAAACATGACATTAAATCAATAAGATTTAGACAGTAAATCAATAAGATTTACTTGATGTGACACGAGTGAATCCTTACCAGGAAACCACTATGTTGAAGTACTAAACAGAAGATTGATCATCCAACTACGCGTGGCAAGTAGGGGCCCCGCCTACTCCCACAAGCAGGACAGTCCAAAGGTCGTGACAAATCGTATGGACCGAACATCCATGGGGCTGGAAATCCTGGTGGGTGCGATAAACCCTGCAATGCATACAGATATTGGAGTGTAACCATAATTGATAGACCGTCCTCACAAAAAATATGATACGGATACTTCAAAATATACATACTGAATTGAGTGGACAGACATTAACATAGACCATTCTCAGGACTGACCACACACCAAATGCGGCAGTACTAATAAACAATACAGGGTTGACAAACACAAATCAAGTACTGAACAATAGTACTTACTACAGACAAGCAAAGTCGCACTAACTAAACTCTGCAGACTATTTTTTGCCACCGACCTACGGGATGAGCCCCGCATAACTGACTAGGCCATGGACTTCGTGTGAGATGTCTACATGCACCATCACCATCTTGTCAACCTTGGACAACCTAACAGAGTGGTCTTTCCACTCATAAACATGATGATGAAGACAGGACGCATCAGATTTGTTGGGAAGCTTTACAAGAACCACACCCTTCGTAATCGAAGGCACAGCCAGGAAATTGTTGTGGTCAAGTACAGCCTCGAGAACACGCCTGACAACAATGCTACAGGAAAACACTAGTTCAAGACATGTGGCGACAAGGACACAGCAGCTGGATAGTTTAGCAGTAGAACTCATCATCAAGTCTTCCAGTTCACACGGCACGACTTTGAGAACTTCATCTCCACCGCGGACCTGGTTCTAATTCAAACAAAAACCATATTTTATTACTACCTCCGTTCAGAAATATAAGATGATTTTCGATATTATACTCCATATATGACTACATATACGCACAGAAATGAGTGAACAAAGACACTAGAACATGTCTTCAAAGGCATGAGGGCAGAGGGATTACATGCAATATCCATAACACAAGTTACTGAGGCAAATATACCCTCTTAAAAGGTAGCATTGATGTTCATAAAGTACTCCCTCCGTCCCAAAATTCTTGTCTTATATTTGTCTAGATACGGATGTATCAAGTCACATTTTAGTATTAGATACATCCATATCTAGACAAATCTAAGACAAGAAATTTGGGACAGGGGGAGTAGTTGAAAGTAATCTATAAGAAATCAGTGTCAACCTCTCGCATGTTTTGGTCAAAAGAGGAATTTAGAACCGTCATTTGGCACACAAAAATCACATGCAAGATCACCCAGAAAGTTGTACTACTAGTACTAGTACTGCGTGTTAGATGAAAAAACACGATCAAGATCGAGAAAAAGATCGTCAAGAAGAGATATTACCTGGACTTGCTTAATGAGGGATCCCGGAGAGGGGGGCTTGGACAGGGCGATGGCTTTGAGCTTGTCTGCGGTAGTCTCGGCGGGGTGCTTGCGCTTCTTCGTACCATGAGCCTCGACGGTTTTGGCCGGAGCCATAGACATCACTTCGGCTGGTGCTCCAGCGTCCATCAAGAAACTTTCAAATAGAAATAAAAGAAAAGAAACCATAATCACAAACCCAAAATAAGAAAAGAGAGGGAGTTATAGGATCAGTCTCGGGGTTGCAAGACCGGGCCTTGGCCAGAATCCACACCATTGATGCGCTCACCTTTCCTTCTTTGGGAGAGAAGAACAATGGCAGAAGCAGGTCGGGGTTTTCTTGAAGAAATGAGGAACAAGGTGAGGCAGAAGCGAGGGTTGGGTAGAGAGGAAGTGAGAGAGAAGAGTGAAATGATGGTTGCTTCGTCCGTCCAACTTACTGCTGGAAAGGAGGGGGTTTTGTGATTTGACGGTTCATTGGGAATTACTGCGGCGCTTCGATCGGGGTAGTCTACCGTCACTCTACTACGGAGTAATTTAGTGCATGGCTGGAGGAGGATCCGCATGGTAGAGCGTGTACACTGTTTTTCAGAAGAAAAAAATGATTACAACAAGCGTTTCCACTCTTACGACGGAGGAGTGCGAAACACGGCAGCCACTTGAACATACACAGTGCTCCTACTACTAGGCATGTGCAGTGTTTCATACGTCAGTAATACACAATCTTGTTGCTAGTGTAGTAAGATATGACGATAACAAATGATGTTATGCGCATGTCAACTACTCCTATATGTAACATAGTACCGCTTTTTCGACTATCCGGTCGATAATGGATGGTGAGATCAATGTTAACAGAACTAGGTCCACAGCGCACGGAGAGTACGGTGCTACAGTACTCCACGAAACATGAACCATATGAAGCACGAATAGTGTTAGGCAGGGTGTATGAAGGGTGCACGGGATGGGAGCAAAAGTTCCCTTCTCGACCCACTTTTGGGTGTTTGGCAGAGTGCATGAAGGGTGCATGAGTCCACACTAGTAGGTTGACAAAAATACACGAAGAGGAAACAACTATATTGAGATGAGAATGCAACCAAACACATCCACACGCTTTGTGCTACAGTGACTGATCTGCACCGTCTGAGTTTGATCCAACGGTCATGTTGCGTCGACACATGGACATGCTCATGCAGAGGGCGCCTAAACACCACCAAAGTCCCTCTGCTTCTCGAGGCGCACGACGTTGGTGATGCAGGGTGCAACTGCCCGCAGAGCCCGCTCCCGGTCGACGGGAGCCAGCTCGTCAAAGACGGCGTCCAATGGCACGAATGGATTCCGGTGACGGAGCCCTGAAAGGACTTGCCCAGAAACGGCGATGGAAGCCCGCAACCCCTCCTTGTCTAGCTCAGCCCCCACCATCACGCGAAGACGGCTCAGCTCCTCGGAGATATAGGTGAAGAAGGAGACCAGGTTAGGAAGCCGCAGCTCGTTGAAGTCGACCGGGTGGTTGAACGGGTTTAGCCCGATGGCCGACATCGTCGCGCTGGCACGACGGTAGGCATCGCGCAGCCGCAACACGTGCGTGGCAACTTGGTTCACCAAGTGGCTGAGGCGATCCTGGACCTCGTCACGATCGGCCCGCTCGCGCTCCAGTCGGCTCCCCTAACGGCCTATCGTATCTCCCACTTTCTGCAGCAACGCCGCTGACGCCTCGAGCATCTTTGTGGTGGACGCCTGCCGCTTTTGAAGCTCCGTGAACTCCCGCACATAACGGAGGAGCATGGCACTCCTCTCCTCCTTGAGCTCACGGAGCTCCACATCCTTGGCCCTGAGCTCCGCATCCTTGGCATGGAGCTCCTGTGTCAGGAGCCTCACCTCGGACTCCGTGATCTACTGCGCCGCCATGGCACCAGGTAGAAGCAATGGGGAGGGGAAGCAAAGGGGGCGAAACGGCTGAAAGGCAATGCAATCTATAGGAAGGCGGAGGGAGCGGGGAATCTTTTGGTTTTCACCACGGTAAAACACCAGTCGACGACTTCTCACATCAGGGAGCAGTGGGTACAGGCGGAGTCATCATGACTAATTGCTGTCGTGCCTGCTCCCGTCAATCAAAAAATTAAAAATCCTGTCGCGCCTGCTCCCGTCAATCAAAAAATTAAAAATCCTGCCGCACCCAAACACCAGAGCAACACCGCGGTGGATATTTAAATTTACCTGCCGGCAAGTAGATAAAAAAAGGGGTGAAAAAACAAATGTGGCGATGGCCTAGCTAATCGGTCGAACTAGCCCAACTAGCTAGCCACCGTGCTTCACTGATGTACTTGGAAGGAAAGGTGGTCTTTCGTGATTTGACGACTCATTTACTTGCTTCGGCGCTACAACCGAGGAGGACCCAGAAAACGCGCGGTAGGGCGTCCCACGTCGGGAAGAATATATGCGTGCACCACCCAGGAGGACCCCGAAACCGCGCGGTAGGGTGTGCCATGTCTCGGCACGGAGGAAAAATGTGCGTGTAAAAATATATTGTATCAGACGTAGTACCTATGGTTCGACCTCGGGACCCAGCTAGTCAGTTGAAAACACCCCACTAGCCACACAGCTTCATCATGCAAACATGGCACGGAGGATAGATGTGGTTAGCTCCGTCTCGACCAGCCACAACGTCTCTTGTTCTAGGCGATTCTTCTATTTTCCAAGTTTTTTTAGTTGTAATAACACCACGGCAAGCTAGCGCCGCTCTTCGTGTGTGCCCGTGCAAAGGTTAGACGATGGAGAGAAGAGAGATTGAGATCGCAGACCTAGGACCCACCAGTAAGTGAGATAACGGTCATGCACGTGTTGATGAGGCACTCCCTCTACTCTACTCAACGCAAGTACTGTATAAAATCAAGTTATGGGACAAAGACAACAACCGTTCGTTTTTTCAAGCTATCGACTTATGATTTGTAGTCCAGGTTGCCAGTTCGAATCTCGTCTTTCAGATTTGTTAGTTTTAGGTCCAAATTTGATTAATGACAAGTGGGACCCCCGTGTGTTGTTCCGATATTTCAGTGTAGGATGGTTTTTTTGAACAAACACTCTGCGCGGTTAGACAAGTAACGGCACGAGTTACACGTTTTTTGCAAGTTTACGAACAAAAATGACAGCGGCATAGAATATCACATCCACCCCGCAGCTTAGATACTATGGTGATACGAGTTTTTACACCGTTGGAAGTGAGATCCAATGGCTTGGGAGTAGTCTTTGTAATTATGCGCAATTTCCAAACTCTCCAAAGGTTTTTTTGCAAATAAAACATTCAGGCCTCGTGTTTGCCGCTGCATCTTCGATCCAACGGCTCCCCGGTGCTCATATTAGGTGCTCCCCGTAGCTTAATTACCCGCTACGGTGATTGGAGTAGTTGTGGGCCGAATGCTACGAAAATATAATCTAAACCGACCGGAATAAATGCCTACACAAATTAATCCAAGGTTGGAGTGCCCCTCGCAATGTAAATAGCTCCGGCTTTGTGAGGGATGGAGAGGTAGTAGCTTCAATGCGTGGAAGATACGGTATGAGAAAGCTAGGTCAATCGAGAGACATATAGATAGAGAGACAAAGTGAGTGTGGTCCAACATTGATTGAACAAATATATATGCTTTGGAGAGATATTGTCCGATTGAGCTTTTTGGCAAGGGTGAGGGCTGTAAGATAGAGCTTGAGAGATGATCCAGTCACAGACGTGTAGATATATTTTGTGCGTGGGAGGAAGCAAGGTCAACCGATCACATAGGGTCGTCGTGCGATCGAAAGAGTGAGACGGGTTGGAGAGAGTGACCTAGATAGACGATGTGCGTGAGAGAGTATACAATGTGAATAGGTCAAATTGGGCTCAAACATGGTGATATATCGTTTTTGTACGAGAATGAGCGAGGTCAATCGAGACATACGGAGAGAGAGAGAGAGAGATTGAGTGAGCGTGGCCCACCATGAGGTCGAAAGAGTGGTGGCGGCTTGGATGGACTAACCTAGATAGACAATCTGAGTGAGAGACTATAGAGTGTGTCGATCGAGGCCCGAACAAGGAGATATATCATTTGTGTGTGAAAGAAAACAAGGTTAAACGAGACTTAGATAAAGAGAGCGATATTGAGCGAGTGTGGCCCGCCGTGCGGAAGAAAGAGTGAGACAGTCTCGAGGGAGTGACCTAGATATACAACGTGCGTGCGTGCGCATGCACGAGAGGTTGGCGGCTAGATAGGCAATGCATGTATTTAGCGCGAGAGGGTGAGAGGGAGAGGGGGGAGAGAGAGAGCTCGGCATGGGGTGCAATGGCAGGTGTGTGAGGTAAATACATTTGGTAACAGTGTGGAAAAAGGGGTTGTGTATTTGAGAGACTTAGAGATCGAAACATGGAGAGAAAGAATGAACGTGTGTTGGAAACCGATAGCTTCCTAAGGTGGTTAGGAGAGGAAGATTGACCGATACAGGAAGTATGTAGCGTTTTTGCGAGGGGGGGGCTAAAAACAACATTTGAATGTACATAGTACAAGACTTAATATCGATGTTTCAATTCAGTGTACATTGTAAGATTTGAACCGAGGACCTGGCATACGGGTAATTATTTTGAATTCATGCCATACTAAGTTTCGAAAAGTTGACATTGACTCAGTTTGTTGTGCTATTTTGTAGGTCATATGTTTGAATCCATCCAAAAGTTTTCTCACTACCATGGTGTTCATCATATACATATGAATTTGTATTAAAAAGTAGCATGGATACAGTGAAATGTGAAATCCACGTTAGAATTGGAGATCGCTACGTGACACACACTCTAATTCAAATAACTAACTACGTGACACACACTCTAATTCAAATAACTAATTATGTGACACACACTCTAATCCACGTTAGCGTGGGTACCGTTTCGATTTTTTTCAAATAACTCCTCATTAATTAATTTATAGTACTCCCTCTGTTCACTTCTATAAGACCTTGAAGACATTTCAGACAATGTGCAAAACAGTTCATTTTAAGTTGTCTGAAACGACTTACAAAAGTGAACGGATGGAGTATCTCGTTTCGAATGACTAATTATTGCAAGGAAAACACGGGCATGGTAATACATACAGATTCGTTTGCAAATGAAAGAAGATTCGTTTGCATTCTCAAATGTAGGCGCACCAGGCAAACCAGAGTCGTGTCGGGGTGGACGCTGCTTCAGTGCCTTAAAGGCAACTGCCTTTGGGTCACTGACATGTGGGTCAGCCACCTGTTGGGCCCATATGTCATGGACACAAAGGCAGGTGCCTTAAGGCACCGAAGCATAGTCCTGTCGGGGTGGTCGCGTGTGTCTGACGGACGCGTAGCACCCAGCCACCCACCCCTCCCCCCAAAAAAGTACGACGACAATATAAGTTCGTGCTTCCATGTTTCGGATTGAAATATCTGGCGGCCCCAATTCCAGCCCTGCAAAATCTCTCTTCTCCACCGTCCCCTTCCGTGCCCAGATTGCTCAAATCCCTAATTCGCCGCCAACCCTCGAATCGCCCCTCGTCTCGTCTCTTTCCCCATCGTTCCCCACCTCTGTGCCGGACGACGACGACGAAGACGACGGTCGCGCTTCACCACCGCACCGGAGCTACCTCATCTACGCCCTCGTCCACCGCACTGGGTGGTCCACCGACAACGTCGGCCGCCGCAACCGACGTGCCTCACAGACACCAAGTTCCACCACATCAGGTGCGCTTCACCGACGCCGTCTCCCAGATCACCGGGGCTACTTCACCGAGCACATCGTCGCACCTCCGCCCCCCGAGGCCGTTGGGGCTTCACCAACGGTCTCGTCCACCGCATCGTAGCGCTCCGCTGCCACTCAAGATCTGCATCCGTGTGCGGCCAGCCAACGCCAGCGCATCACCCTCAACGGCTCTGAAGTGACCCGCACTCTAGCTAGGCGAGCATGCCCAGACGCCGGCCCGAACTAGGTATCCACACATCACTCCCTTGTGCACTGTTCCGACGATGTTTGGATATCCTTTCACTGCTCTCTTAGCTTACACGCCTATGCAACTCTGACCTTAACTCTTATTTCTTCTGGAGATATCATCTGAAACAAGCAAATCCATATTTTAGCGAAGCATGACGGCACTACGGGATCTGGTACACATCCTGCACACCCGTATAACCTTGTAAGTATCTGTCCTCCGGTACAACATCAAGGTCGATTCCTCTTATTTGATCAACCATTCGCCGTGTCAAAAATGCAGAGGGGGATGCAAGGAGCACAAGGCCTGCACATCCAAGCAAGTGGTAACATGGACTTGTACATGGAACATCCCAAGCGCAAGCAGAGCTGCAGTGATCATGTACAACGAGCTAGCGTAAGTCCCTGCATTTCATTTAATTCGTATTGGCATTCGTGTATGATTTGTGTGCAATGGCTGATCCACGAATTCAAGTTACCAGGGGCGAACATTTAACTTAAAAAATACGAAGGCACTTGCACTCCGGAAATCAACATAACTTGAGAAATGTGAAGCTACATGCACTTTGAAAACCAGCTAATGATCCAAAGTAGTTCAGATTATAAACACTAAATGATGCAAGCACCAAAAAAGACAAAATGCAACATGGTGTACAAGGACTACAAACATGGTATGTACCTGCTTGAATTATTCATTCTCTGGCTGAAAATATCGAAGTGTAATTGCATGTATAACCAGTGCACAAACTGCATATCAATATATCTATCCTGCACAAGTATGCCAATAGTTTCAAACAACAGATTAGAAAAGTATTTATGCTATGTTGTCATGATACGGGGACTTTCTGGTAGATGGCCTCGACGTTTCCTCAAGCTATGAAAATGCACTATAATTTGCTTGTCATCCATGCCTGCAAATCTTTGTCTCTCTCAACATAGTAGATCATCATTAGACACTAAATCCTTCAATGAGCTTGCAAAATGCTTGCATTAGATCCCTCATTAGACACTATATGTTCATCACCAGGAGCATGTAAAATGTTTGCATCAAATCCTTCATTAGCAGTCTGTTCATTAGACACTTCAGGCTCAAGAACAACATGAGTTTGTATGTTTGCACCGGAAACTTGATTAGATACATCAGATTCAGTCAGTTCAGTATTGATTGGGGGAGTTATAAAATAAGTAGAAATTGGTTTCATTTTCTCATAGATTCCGTACATACAAGCAGTTTTACAACACCGTCAGGTTTAACTATTGACCAGAAATTGAAGAGTTGAATTAGATATAATCAGGGATGTGATGTACCTACTCGTTGCGCATGCTACTCTTGCAAGCTGCGACTGTCCGTTTACGCAAGCTCGATGCCATGCCCGTGCTGCCGCCGCTGCCTCCCACGCAGGCTACACCCAGGGTTGGATCTTCATCTTCTTGTCCTTCCGTTCGCTTGAAGCCCGGCGACCGCCCTCCAACGAGGGCGCGAGGAAGTGTTGTGTCGGTCTGTCTAGCGGCGGCTAGGTTAGGAGCGAACCAGACTGGAGGCTGGAGCGAATGAATTGGGATTTTTCCTGTTGTCAATCGATATGGGAGGCACTCGTTTGGGCCGCGAGCCTGCTATAGGGCCTGCCTTGCACTTATGTTATTGGCCCATCCAAATTGAAACAGTTTTCTTCATTTTTTACATTGCCTGCTCATGCGTTGGGACGAACAAAACTAGCGTGAGCCAACCTGGACGACTCAAACTAGGTGCACACTTTCCAGCCACCTGAGGCGGCCGCCCATACCAGCCCCTATGGTGGCGTCGCCCCTTTTTGCGTGTATGATTGGATAGTGAAAAATATTCCAGTGGCGCTTTTGATTTACCCACAGAATGGTTGAATTGCTTGTTTCTATGAACTGAGTTCGCCAATAATGTGAAGGATGCCAGTCTTTTTATCCTATTGTAGATTGCTTAGATCTCGATATGCCTAAAGTAATCGCATGAAATATACAGTAAAAGCCAGTGTGATGTGTTTGGCTACAACTAGTCTGACTACACGTCCTCATATAACATATCAAGGACGCACCATCTTACCAGATTAACCATTCGACTTACCCATGCAGTGTGGGAAGAAAGAAGTATTGGGATTGCGTATTCAAGCAATTGATGCCATGGACTCCTTCGTACAACCTTGTAAGCGAAAAAGAAGTTGCAGTGTGCCTGTACAAAGAACTAGCGTAAGTTCAGTTACCTGCTTCTCAGAATTTTGGTTAGCCACTTATTGCAAAATTGTTCAATTACGTTGCTTGGCTTAATTTAGTTTGCTACTGATTACATAATGGCACAGCCTGTTAATCATATTGTAGACTGTGCCTATCTATGTGTTTGATACTTACTGTTAAGAATTACATGTTTGCCTTAACTTAAATATCTACTTGTTTGTTTAACTGCTTTGCTGCTGCAACAGCGGGTTACAATGATGTTAATAACTACTTTTCAGCATCCAATTGAAACTCATTAATTCCTTGTTTGTTTAACTGGTTTGCTGTTATAACTCCTGGTTGAGATGTTTTGCTAACTTCAACTTTTCTGAATCCAATCGGAACTTTAATGGCAAAACAGGTTAGCCCAAGATCAAAGAGTGAGGTCCCCATGGACGTTGCATCATCCCATAGCAGTGGCACCAGCCCAATCGTGCATTATGAATTGCCAACTGCTGATGCTCTAGAGGCTAAACTAGTGGTAGAAAGAGATTCTGCTTCTGCACTTACAGATGAAGTTGACATGTTGAGGAATCAAACAACACAATCACAAGCAATACGCAAGACAACCATTAAATATTTGCTGGATTTCAAAACGAAGCAAACTGAGACTAACCAGATTGTTAAGGTCCTGAAGGAAAAAAGGAAATTAAATTCCGACTTGGTAAATCATAGGCGAAATGTTCTTTCCATAGTTGAATAACCTTTGTGTTGTCTGTTCAGGTAATCAATCAAACCATTTGTTTTAGAGATCATGTAATAATTGTTTTTTTTGTTTATAATTTTATTTGAGCACAAGTCTGTATTAATTGATAAGACTCGGAGACATTTCATTTGGATTGCTGTGCCAGACCTACAAATATGCCAATCGGACTGAATGTGCATTCAGCAATAGTAGTATAGATGGACCATAAGTGCACGCATCGGAAAGGGCCAAGATGCTGGCCAAAAAAGGATGTTGTTGTAGCCAAAAAAAAGTACAGCGGCCTGGCTTATGTATGTAGTTGATATTATTGATCCATATACTCTATAAGTGTTTATATGTCTGTTAGTTCCGTACATTCTTGGTTGATTGACTCGGTATTTGAATCTTGATACATCGCTTGTGTACATATCTAAATGGGAGTACACATTATGCTGCGTGTGACATTTGAGTTGGACATAAAGTGTTCCAAATATTTGAGTTCACCTTAAACTGGATTCTAGTTTCTAAATTTGAGTATCAGCATTTGTAAACCATATGCATATATGACAGTGGAATACATCTTTGTCGTCCTTTTGAAGATATATATAAACACATAGAATGATTTATAAAGATTCATATAGGAATACAAAATGGATTCGAATTTAGTTGCCGGGGTAAACGTGGATGCTTATTGTCCCAAAATTCAAAAGAAACAGCAAAATGTCCACTCCCACATCGGCTGCCCGAAGTCAAGTGTTTGGGAGATGGAAATTACTGTCTACCCATTACACGGACAATCCATCGGCCCGATTTCCACTGGCTCTAAATAGGGGTAGGTTAGTAACTTCAATTAGACGTGACACGACCGCCTCTGAGCCCATTCCGACATGGTGGGCATCAAACATGGGAGGCAAAACTCATTTGATTCAAACTCGTCCGAAAGACCTCTGTTTCTCCCTCCATTCCCCATTCATACACGGTGGGCGGCAAAACACCCTCTCCTCGTCCGAAATAGATGTAGGCTAATATTTTAAATAGGGGCAGATGTGTAACTTCCATCAGACGTGACACAACCGCCCTACCTGTCAGCCCCGTTCATACACCGTGGGCGCCAACCGTGGGCGGCAAAACACCCTCTCCCCGCCCGAAATAGTTACCGGCAAATATTTCGAAGATGCGAAATTACCGTCCTATCCCTAACCGACGAGACGTCCAAATTTTAAATGGGGGATAAGTTCGTAACTTTCCCATATTTCAGACAGGCGCGTCCCAAAAACATGGTTCCCCGTACCTCTCCCTCCATTTTCCCATTCATACACCGTCCGCGCTAGAACACCCCATTCCCACACCAGCCTCCGTTCGCCACCCCATCCATCGCCGCCGTCCTCCACCACATCCATCGCCACCGTCCTCCACCATGTCAGAGCGCCTACCAAGACCGCGTCGTCCACTGCTAGAGATGGACGTTTCTCATCCACAGCGACGGACCAATAGCCTTGCATCACGTCCTCTCGCTTCATCGACGCCGTCGTCCTCTTTGCCGGGGCCGCTCACACGACCTTCTCTTCCACCGCAACGGGACTTATACCCCGATGCACCCGTCTACTGTCGCAGATCTGCTTCAACGCCACCGACAGCCATCGCACCCCCGATGCCTACACAGCGCTGCAAGAGAGGTGGTACTTCATATCTCCTCAACTTTTTGATCTCAACCAGAAAATAGATCTTAACTTGGTTACTCTACTTTCTTTTTAGCTCTTAGAATTTAGTTCTTAGTTCGAAGCAAACAATGGATGCTAAATATCATTTCTCTGGTTTGCAGCTTCAAATCTGCCATGGCACAGCCATAGTACGGTTTAATTGATCATGCTTAGGGTTAAATTGATCATGTTGGTTCCCTGGTGGTTTCTTTAATAGAAATCAGAGGGGAAATTCTCTTTTGCTAAAAAATATATGCTTAGAGTTTCCCCCTTTTATGATCACTATACGATCAGAATACATGCTTCGTGTCATAATAACACTGCTCCACCCATCAAGCTAAACAAGCTTAGTTGTTTAAATACGAATCTGAAATTATTAAAACAGAGTTGTTTAATTGGTCAGCTAAATGTTCCTAAATTAGTTTCGAAAATGCATGTTCGCCGCTCGGGTGTGTATCTCTGTGTGTGGTCTGGTCAGCACGGTTGGGGAGGTGAACTTTGCATATGCAGGGGGTTTATAGGGAGACACTCTCCGAGTTGAAACCGCAATGCATTCCATAGATAATCTGACTACTTTTTATGTTTTCATGAATCTCAGATTCTGAACAGCATCATAATGATTATGAGCTTGCGTGCATGAAAAGAATAAAGCAGAACAATGCCATGGCTGTCAAACTTGGCATTAAGGGACTGAAATCAAGTCTGGATGAAATGCAATGCAAACACTCTCCACCTACAGATTCATGCTCAGAATATGATCCTGACAGTGATTCTGAGCTAGAAGGAGACCTAAGTCAATGTAGCTCCCTAGTGGAGGAGTCAGAGGAAGATGCCCTATCTTATTCACCCATCAAGGTACTTGCTCTAACTTTCCAAGGTTACATTGCTCACACATATCTTGCAATTGATGCTTTGCATTGCTTCTACTTTGTTGAACTGCCATTAGCTTAGTTTACACATCGTGTATGTGAATACGCCCTGCCTATCCATTTCCAGTACATATTCCATCTGTCATCATACCATATTTATCCATTCAAATGTTGTTCTTGTGTATCAGACGTTCAAAAGGAAGAGGGAGATTGCTGATCGTGGAGGAGCACAAGCAAAGTATTTGGAAAAGGTAGTGGCACCTGATAAATCAAATAGCCCATTAGGTGTAGTTGCAATATCACCTGACCCACAAAATACCCCAACTCTAACAGACTCTAGCCCTACTACACTGGTCATTTCGGATGCCCCAACTCAGCAGACCCCAACTGCAGCAAACAGTATGATTATGCCAGTTGACATAGAACCAGCTGTACGACGCAAAACCCCCATTCCAGCAAAGAGTACACCAAATCCAGTTGCCAACTCCCTTTTCGAACCAGAGAGAGCCCCAATTGCAGCAAATAGGACCCCTATTCCATTTCTTCCCAGTTTAGAAGACGAAGCTTATGTTGTTGTCAGGAACTTTGTGTGCATCTTTCCTTCATGGAAAGATTATACCGCAGACACAGAACAATTTCTAGTCTTCCTCCGCAACTTACGCATAAGTAATGTACTAATGTTATTCATGGTCATTACTGCATATGTTTCTGCTGACAGAAGACACAAGATTTCATTCTTTTAAATAGGCGAGGCGCAAACTGGATTGTGATGACGAGTAAGGGTTGGTTGCACTTTTCAAGCACTCGTTGATGAAGTATCGTTCCTACCTGAGGCAAGCGCACTTCGATGGCAAGCCTCTGAACAAAATTTCTGTAAAGTCTCCAGTGCTACATTTATCCGACGGTGATTGGAATAATCTTGTTACACATTGGTCTCGGCTGCAGTCTAAGATACTGTCTATGATATCACATCACAATTTGAACTACATTTCTGCATTTGCCTTAATGTCTCACTTGTACGAAAACTGTTAGCAGAAGAACATTCGTTCTCAAGGGACCACAGAATCTCGCAACTATACTGCACACTGCATTGCTCTTGTGAGTACCTCTTGCCCTGTATGACCATACTTACTTTCATAGATGTTTGATTATGTAGCATCACTGCACATGTTAGCCTCGTAATCGTCCATTTGGTGGACATTATAAGATCCGTATGGACTCTTACATAAATTTAGAATCAACCCAATGCTTTTGAAGAGGTTTAGCTCCGCGGTCCTCTTGTAAGGACTGAACGTGGTCTATCACTATACTTACATTAACAGCTACTCCCTCCGTCCCATAATATAAGAACGTTTTGTACAGTACACCAGTGTTCAAAACACTCTTGTATTGTGGGAAGAGGGATTGGTTCATTTTGTATCATTCTGCATCTTATCTCCCTCGCCCACCATTTACTAAAAAAGATTAGATCTATATTTAATCTTACCAACAAGTAGAATACACAGACAATGCCAGTGCAGAAGTGTAGCCCATTGCTCTTGTCAGTACATTTTGTCCTGTAACGCTTGTACTTCCAGGGATTGGTAGTTGATTATGTAGCATCAATCTGCATCTTATCTTCATTATCCTCTATCCCTTCCAGTATTATCATATCTATAATTACTCTCTACAAAATGTAGAGTACAGGCAATGCTTATGAAGAAGATTATGTGCTGAAATTCTTGAGTTATCCTTCCCTTGCCATGGAGAAGGGCATTATAAAGCCGGTGTTAACTGTTAATGTAAGTCAGTCCTTCTAAAGCCTTTATCCTCAATTGCTATTTAATTTGCTCATACTCCCTATCGTTTACTGCTGTTTAGTTTGTTGTTTCTACCAAAATGCATGTTCGTAAGAACCGTAAGTTCTAAGTTTTACTTGTAAAACCAAATTCCTTATTCATACCATGCACATCACTTAATACTCCCTATATGTATGCTTGTTTTTGTGGATCTATAATCCAGTGTGTGGTGAAGCAGCCCATGTTTGCACCTTGTCATCTCCTGTTTTATCTTACTGATGTGGCTGATGATATGAACAACATGTCATGCACATTATCCAAAATAGATACAATGATTTTCTTTGCCCTTCATCTATGCTTGTTATGTTGACATGGTAATCCAGTAGTGTGGTGAAGCTCCCCGCATTATGAACAATGCCAAATTATGCTATTGATATTTTGAACATACTCTTTATTTTCTAATTTGAAATTGGATAGAATTAACAGAACAGTTATCATCTTTGTTTATACACGTGCAAAACTTGTCATCTCTCTGCTTTTTTTCAGGGTGATATGCCTGATGGCATGCACAAGTCTGCTGAAGGCTGTGAGACAAACCCAACATATATTGCAGCAAAGAAGGCAAACCATCTTGAAGATAGCGAGACAACCCCAAAGTCTTGTCTTGATGCAGTGTTCAAGTTACTTGAGACTAACAGTCAGACAAGCTCACAGAATTCATTGTCTGAATCAGTTCGACTTCTTCAGTCCCAAGTTCTAGCAGAAAGGCATTCTGCAAATCAACTTCGACTTGAAGTCCTATCTCTAAGAAAGATTGCGGAGAACACCAATGAGAACCTCATCGCTAAACAACTACACCTGGAATCTATGACCGACATGCTAGGCCGGTCTCACAGCCTTGCTCAGCAGCTTGCGCAGCAGTTCCCCCGCAAGGCTAACCTTTCTTGAACTGTCTTGGAAGTGGTCTCGGTTCAGTATTATTTTGTTACGTTGCAATGGTGCCCAGTTTTTGTAATCTGCTTCTTCGTTGCGCTTTATGATCACTGGTGGCGAACTTTGATGCCCAGTGGATGTAATATGCCTTAAATCCTTTATTTGTAGTGTAGGTTTATTCTTAGTTACTATGTCGTAATTTCTTTATTGTATAGAGTAGATTTGTTCTTAATTCCTACTAGTTACACAGCAGCCCGAAATGAACCCCGGTCCATGATTGTGTGAATCAAATCACGGGCTTTTAACAGGCCAAAATTATCTGGGTCCTTGTTTGGCCCAATCAGATATCGGCTGCGAGCAGGCCGGATGCAAACCGGGCCATAGTTAGGCCCAACTATATGACGGGCTTTTAACAGGCCGAAATTAATATAGGGCCGAAATGTTAAACGGGCCCTTAACAGGCCAAAACTAATATCAGGCCGAATTACTAAGTGGGCCTTTAGCAAGTGGGCCCAAAAGCATAGTGTCCAGTTGAAACCGAATCTGATATGGGCCATAATTGAGCCCAAAGCCTCTTAAAGGGCCGGACCTGATCTAGGCCGTAATTTGGCCCAGAACGTGGTAGGATTTTAACGGGTCGGATCTCATATGGGCCACTATTAGGCCCGGAGCGTGGCAGGCCATTAATGGACCGGATCAAATATGGGCCGGCATTTGGCCCAAAACATGGCAGCCAGTTAATGGGCCGGCCTACTAGGGTCCTCAAAATCTTGTGGGCCTACAGCTGGGCCGGCCCATTAATGTCGGTGAAATCTCGTGGGCCTTTAGCTGGGCCGGCCCATTATGACCCACAAGAATCTTGTGGGCCTTTACCTGGGCCGGCCCATTATGGCACAAAAAAATCTTGTGGGCCTTTACCTGGGTCGGCCCATTATGGCCCGCAAAATCTTGTGGGCCTTTAGCTGGGCCAGCCCATTTGGTCCGCAAAATCTCGTGGGCCTTTAGCTGGGCCAGCCCATTATGGTCCGCAAAATCTTGTGGGCCTTTAGTTGGGCCGGCCCATTTAAAATTGTTGGGCCGTGCCACATGTCGACGTATCATAGGCGCCTTCTGTCCAGTGAGTGGATGACATCTGTCCCGACGATGAGCCGACACGTGTTTCCTCTAGCCAATGATGATTTTACACGTGGAAAATCCCCATTGGTCGGGGCTGTTAACGGGTTATCGGATCCAAAACCCGACCCGATAGTTTAAGAGCGTTCTGTTATGGTGGATGCCACGTGTCGGTCACCCTTGACGAAAGCACTTCTGTGACACGCGATTTATCGTCATGGAAGTGGACACTTCCGTGATGATAATTTTGGTAATGTCATGGAACACTTCTACGACAACACAGGTATGACTATCTTGATTCTGTCATAGATTTTTCATGGATGTACAAGCGACCTACTGTGACATCCACGGAAGTGTATTTTTTGTAGTGAGTTGTCATTTGATGAACAGGATCACATCATTAGAGAATGATGTGATTGACTTGACCCATCCGTTAGCTTAGCACGATGATCGTTTAGTTTACTGCTATTGCTTTCTCCATAACTTATACATGTTCCTATGACTATGAGATTATGAAACTCCCGAATACAAGAGGAACACTTAGTGTGCTATCAAATGTCACAACGTAACTGGGTGACTATAAAGATGCTCTACAGGTGTCTCCAATGGTGTTTTTTGAGTTGGCATAGATCGAGATTAGGATTTGTCACTCCGTGTATCGGAGAGGTATCTGTGGGCCCTCTCGGTAATGCACATCACTATAAGCCTTGCAAGAAATGTGACTAATGAGTTAGTTACGGGATGTTGCATTACGGAATGATTAAAGAGACTTGCCGGTAACGAGATTGAACTAGGTATTGAGATACCGACGATTGAATCTCGGGCAAGTAACATACCGATGACAAAGGGAACAACGTATGTTGTTATGCGGTTTGACCGATAAAGATCTTCGTAGAATATGTAGGAACCAATATGAGCATCCAAGTTCCGCTATTGGTTATTGACCGGAGATGAGTCTCGGTCATGTCTACATAGTTCTTGAACCCGTAGGGTCCGCACGCTTAACGTTCGGTGACGATCGGTATTATGAGTTTATGTGTTTTGATGTACCGAAGGTTGTTCAGAGTCCCGGATGTGATCACGGGCATGATGAGGACTCTAGAAATGGTCGAGACATAAAGATCGATATATTGGAAGCCTATGTTTGGACATCAGAATGGTTCCGGGTGAGTTTGGGAATATACCGGAGTACTGGGAGGTTACCAGAACCCCCCAGGAAGTATATGGGCCTTATTGGGCCTTAGTGGGAGAGAGGAGAAGGGAGCCTAGGAGGGGGCGCCCCCCCCCCAAAAAAAGCCCAATCCGAATTGGGTGGGGCCCCCCTTCCCTTTCCTTCCTCCTTCCTCCCCCTTCCTTTCTCTCCTAGTCCAACTAGGGAGGGGGGAATCCTACTCCTGGTGGGAGTAGGACTCCTCCAAGGCACGCCATAGAGGGTCGGCCCTCCCCCCTCCTCCACTCCTTTATATACGGGGGAGGGGCACCCCATAGACATACAAGTTGACAGTTGTATTAGCCGTGTGCGATTCCCCCCTCCACCATAATCCACCTCGGTCATATCGTTGCAGTGCTTAGGCGAAGCCTTGTTCCGGTAGCTTCATCATCACCATCATCACGCCGTCGTGCTGATGAAGCTCTCCCTCGACAGTCAGTTGGATCAAGAGTTCGTGGGACGTCATCGAGCCGAACGTGTGCAGATCGCGGAGGTGCCGTACTTTCGATGCTAGGATCGGTCGGATCATGAAGACGTTCGACTACATCAACCGCGTTGTCATAACGCTTCCGCTTACGGTCTACGAGGGTACGTGGACAACACTCTTCCCCTCTTGTTGCTATGCATCACCATGATAGATCTTGCGTGTGCGTAGGATTTTTTAAAAAAATTACTGCGTTCCCCAACACCCGCGTGATGCAGAGCAAGACCAGGAGCACCGACACGATCTAAAGCCGAACTAGAGGTTGAGCGGCTATAGCATGGCTGCCACCGCCACCTGCCGCTGCAACTATAGCCCTGCCGTCACACCCTAGCCGCTGTTGTCTGCCATCACTGCCGAGGAGATCGAGATCGAATCTGCCACACTAATCTTGAGCCTCTAGCGCGTGAGGAGAAGGCCGTCTCTGAGCCGCTTGGGCTTTGCGCTGGCGTCGTCGTCGCCAGCGGCAGAGAGGAGAGTGGTGACGGGGGCAGAGGAAGGAGGCGGGGGCGCCCCGGTGCGACGCGGCGGGGCTGCACGGGAGCAGGGGTAGGGTTGGGCGGGGGTTAGTGTGTACCTATTAAAAATGGGAGAAATTTTCACTTCCTGACCTCTGCACCAACTAGGGATGCATACATGGAAAATACACATGAGCACATGGGTGCTCCACACCCCTATACGAAAAATAATCATAAAAAATACCCAAAGTAAAAAAAATAAAAAAAAATTGGGATATCAAACCTGGTTCCCCAATCTACTTCCATGTGAAATTTCATGAAAAATACCAGAAAACGTATCCGTGGCGAAGGAATTATTGTCCGAACAAAAATCCACCCAAACAGTGTTTTGCTATACATAGAAAGTTTTTGTCTCTTTTGCCACGAATACGTTTCCTTGCATATTTTCACAAAATTTCAGACAAGAGTACATCGGGAACCCACGTTTCATATCCCAAAATCCCGGATTATTTTTCAAATTTCTCAGTATTTTTTTGAACGAATTGTTCGTATAGGGATGCGGAGCCTCCGAGAGCTCCTAATCCTCGTCCTGCATACATCCATTTTAGTATGAGTACTAAGATAAACATGATCCTCATATTTTTTAATGAGTATCAAGATATTTCTGCATGAGTGGTTCCACCACACACCAAGCTTGATCCTCAATAAATGGGGAAAACCCCTATGCATCACCTGTCAATTTTAGGACCTGAATTCGGGTCGTTAAGCTGCAGAACTGCATGCCCAACCACTAAGTCAAGGCTCTCTTTGCTTAAAGTTGGGAGAGATTTTCACTTTCCGGCCTCTGCGCCAACTAGGGATGCATACAACCATTTTAATATGAGTACCAAGATAAACGTGATGCTCATGATTTTTTTAAATGAGTATCAAGATATTTGTTGATGACTGGTTTCACCACACATCAAGGTTGATCATCAATAAAACGAGAAAAACCCCTGTGCATCACCTATCAATTCTAGAATTTGAACTCGGATCTTTAGGCCCCAAACAGTGATTTGTAGTACTTGTAAGATAACTTTTAAGCTTCATGCGTCCTTTGGTCCCCCTTTCATCTTATTGGAGACTAAAAATACACTTCTTTCTATGTCGTCTATCCGCGACCATTTAAAAGTATTGTGTATTACTGTCTCCCTCCAAAATAAAGTCGGCATTGCATCTTTGGTATCACTTGATTTTCTCTTCTGGCAATAGAGCAATTTTCTTATTGGATTGATTTTTCGTATCAAACTCTTTTTGAGACAAGGCGTGAGTCTCCGTGATTTTATCAACGCCATCAATAATAGTGAAGAGGCGTTGTTTTTTGTTTTTGTTTTTTGTATTATGTACCACTGGTGCGTTTTCCATGTAAAAAAGCGATAAGAATGTTCAAGAACATTCTTGCCGAATGTATATCCTGACTCTGTTTGAGATGCAGATCCACAGGCGACATGTCAGTACCTAATCGCCGATCCCTTCCAGGCTAAGTCACCTTGCACTGTCTCCCAAGCCACAATACTTAAACGCCCGAAAAGGACGGCGAGCACACGGCTCCAGCCATCCAAAGCAAAGGTGAGCCACCGTCCATTATTGCACCAAAAGCACCAAAGCGCCGCTGCTCTGCTTGCAGCTGCCGAGCTGATAATTAAGCATGGGTGCCGCGCGCGCATGGCGCTGGAAGCTTCTGCCCTTCCACTCCAAGCCGCCGCCGCCGCCGCCGCCATCCCTCCCTGCAACCCTGTCCCCGGTGGACAAGGAGGAGGACGTGCCACGGGAGTTCCTGTGCCCGATACTGGGCGCGCCCATGTCCGACCCGGTGATCCTGCCGTCGGGGCGGACGTACGAGCGCGCCTGCATCCAGGCCTGCGCGGAGCTTTCCGTCTCTCCACCTGGCCTGGAGGGAGACTCGCCGGCATCGGGTGGGGTGGTTCCCATACCCAACGACGCGCTCGGGGCGGCCATCCGGACTTGGAGCGCGCGGTCCGGACGCGCGCCGCCTGCGGCCCCTTCCGCCGCGGCGGCACGGGAGGCCGTGCTACGCGCGGTTCCGTCTCCGCGGCCACCAGGCAGGTCGTCTTCTAACTTGTCCTGCTCCTCCAGGGCGTCCGCTGCGTCGACGTCGTCGTCGTCCTCCCGGTCGTCGTCAGAGATAACGGCGGTGGAGCAGCTGGAGATGGTGTGCGCGAAGAAAACGGAGTCGTTGCGGGTTGGTGAGGGGGAGGAGGAAGTTGGCCAGTTGACAGTGAAGGCTGTGGGCGGCGGAGATGAGTGGGAGGTGGAGGCAGCGATGGCGGCGCTGCGACGGGCGACGCGGGAAAGCGCGCCGAGGAGGCGGGCGCTCTGCGTGCCGCAGCTGCTCGCTGCGCTCCGTCGCGTGCTGCTGTCCGCGCGTCACTCGGCCGCGGCGCGCGCCGACGCTACCGCTGCTCTGGCCAACCTCTCCCTCGAGCCTGAGAACAGGGTGCCCATCGTCCGCGCGGGTGCCGTGCCGGCGCTCGTCGAGGTTGCCAGCTTGGGTGCTGCCGCCCCGGAGGCGTGCGAGCACGCGGCAGGCGCTCTGTTCGGCCTGGCTCTCCACGAGGGCAACCGCGCCGCCATCGGCGTGCTCGGCGCCTTGCCTCCTCTTCTGGCACTCCTTACGACGGGCGACCAGGCCCCGCGAGCGCGCCGCGATGCCGGGATGGCTCTGCTCCACCTCTCCCTCGCCGCCGTTAACCAGTCTAAGCTCGCGCGCGCCCCGGGCGCCGCCAAGAACCTGCTCTCCATCTCCTCCGATTCCAACGAGCCGTTGCCCATCCGCAGGCTGGCCCTCATGGTGATCTGCAACGTCGCCGCCTGCACTGAGGGCCGGACAGCGCTCATGGACGCCGGCGCCGTGGCGACGTTCTCCGTCATCCTTTCCGACGACGCTCACAGGTCGGAGCTTGAAGAATGCTGCGTCGCGGCATTGTACGACATGAGCAAGGGAAGCCCGCGGTTCCGGGGGCTCGCCAGAGCGGCCGGCGCCGACCGGCCACTCATCCTCATCGCCGAGCAAGCGGACCCCGGCGTTCACAAGGACATGGCGCGGAAGGCACTGCGAGCAATGCTGGGCCTGGGCGACATCAACGGCGGAGGCCTTCATGATTTCAGCAACACCGAACGCAACGACGATGACAGCGGCACCATGGCGTCGTCCCTGCCGGTCCGCCGCCGGCGTGCTGCGAGCTGGGGAGCTCCTCCTGCCTCGAAGCTGTCAAGTTCACACCACTGGCGATCAGTATGCATCGATTAGCTTTAGTTCTTGAGCTGGGTGTTGCTGTGTTGTCATCTTTGCAGTGGATTCATGCAGTGCTCCATTTTACCTGCTTGGTCTGTAATTTTGAATGGATGTGAAATTAAAGACAATTGTGCAGTGGAATCTGGCGCATATGTTTGTGCTCCACTTTGTTTATATATTTTTCCCTGAAAAGGCTTTAGATCTAGATCAGGTGCAGATATCCTAATAAAAAATAAAGAAAATATACCTAGATCTCTAGGGCTGATCATCTTTTTTGCAGATAGAAGATTATTCATGAATTCATCTAGAGCGTGTTTGGTTGCAGTTTGGAACAGTACCTGCATTGTATGTCCATCTCAACCCAACCTGATTACTGAAATACAGCGTCATATGCAGCAGATGCAATCTGTTTGGTTGCCTGCATCGCATCGAGAGGGACTTACCCCCTGCTGTTTGGTTGCCCGCATTTGTGCTTAGGGTGTGAGCAGATGCAAACTTCAGCTGTTTGGTTGCAAACAGCGTTTGTGTTCTGCTCAGCCCATTCAAATATGATGGCCTTACCACTACACATGATCAGCACAACAGCAACATCACAACAGCAAAATCAAACAAAGCAAGCAATGTAATGACAGCAAACTTAACACAGCAAACTACTTAACTAGATAGCATACTCTAGATTAAGAGCAGGGCCATCCTACTTCCCTGTTGTGCCAGGGTGCTGCACCTGGCCAAAATATGAACATGTTTCCAGCACAAGTCTCGCCACACAACCTAAAAGTTCTCCACTAACACCTGACTTAACTTAACTACATAGCCTGCTCGATGCCACCAAGGCAGTTGTGCCTGCTGCAACGGTACCTGCACATCACCGGCGAGTCGTGGTTGTAGATCTAAACCTTCAGTCCCAGTCCGGAGATGCGCACAACGACGAGGTCGCCGAGGATGATCTTGTGGCGGCGGCAGAAGTAGTTCCACCCCTGGCCAAGCACCATCTGGCCCTCGAAGTTCTGGACCTGCACCTAGAACACGCACCTCTTGTTGGCTGAGAGCATAACCACGCGCGGGAGTCGCTTGATGACCAGCCAGGTGTTCATCACCTCCACGAACTTGGGAGGGACGACGAGCATGGAGAGGTCCTCGTTGTCCTTGATCTGTGCGTAGAATCTCATCGGCTCCCTGGCCCCCTCCTCGTGGCCCTACCTCGAAGATCGTCCCCTTGAACGAGGCACGCTCATGAAGGCGATCCTGCCAGGCAAGTCCACCATCCTGAGCCACCTGTTCTTCGGGGTGAAATCCTCGGCGCGCTCAGCTCCGGCCACGACCTGAGCTCCTCCACCCATCACATCCCAGTCAGTCTTCAGTATCTTGTCAGGCAACATGACTAGTATTAGTATCAAACAAAGCAAGCAAGCAAGCAAATGCCACTGATCAGTGCCACTGATCAGTGCCACTGATCAGTGGCCTTGCCCAACAGCAAGTGCCACTGATCAGTGCACTTGCCCAACAGCAAGTGGCATGTGCTCATGGCCAAATGGCACTGATCAGTGGCACTTGGTGTTGGGCAAGAGCACTAATCTACTTGCTGTAGTGCAAATGGCACTGATCAATGACACTGATCAGTGACTTGCCCAATAGCAAGTGCCATTTTGCCCAACAGCAAGTGCCATTGATAAGTGACATTTGCCTAGTGATCAGTGGCATCTTCTTTGCTGCAACTGGCACTGAGCACTGCACAATCCTAAACAAGGAAACATCTAAAAATAGCAACAGCAAGTGCCAATAGCACCCATGTGCAGCTATACAGATTTGGGACCATCCTACTACATGCACGTATAACATCCACTCATGGCACAAACCCTAGCTTCAACATGCAACATGAAACAAGGAGATGATCCTAACATGAGCATGCCATCAGTCAACATGATTCTAGCATTCATCACTCAACATGAACATGATTCTACCATGAACACAGCTACTAGCATGTAGCACAAATCTAGAATGTAGTAGCACTCTCCCTAGCATGAACATGAATCTAGCATGTAACACAGCTACTAGCATTCTAGCATGAACACAAGCAGTAGCACACACACTGTACAAAACAAGAACAGATCAGTCCGATTGGATTCGATTGGGATTGCATCCAATCAGATCTGCTAGATTCCTATCAATCCTAGCACATGCCTAAGAAATTAACCGCTAATCTACATCTAGGAGCAAGTTTGTTGGGGATTTGACTCACCGGAGCACGCGCAGCCGCGGCGAATCGAGGCCGGGGTGAAAACCCCGGTGGGAACGATAGAGATGGCGGAGCAGAGGATGAGCCGGCCCCGGCGACGGCCTGCGGCATCGGCCCCGTGCTGAACACCACGCGGAGGTCGCGAAGGACGACCCGCCGACCGAAGAAAACCCTCGGACGGGGGTCAAGAAAACCCCCGAGGCCAATGGTGTCCCAACAAGGGGCGGCTCCGTCGACGGCGCCGGCGCCGAGCCTAGGACCACGAGGTCCGGAATCGACGGCAGAGCAGGAGCGGCCGTCACCGCATTGGCCGGCGTCGGCACTCGTGGAGGCCGGCAGCAGATGGGGGACGGCGCCCGCAGCGCCAAGGCCAGGTCGCGACCCGAGTTCTGGAGCCCGGCCAGCCAGTGCTCCTGGATGCTGTAGACGCGTTGGTCGACCGGGGTCAGAGGGTTGGATATACCTGCTCTACCCAAACATATCGAGAGGGAGGGGCGGTGAGGGAGAGAGAGGGAGCGGTGGGAATAGTGCGCCTGGCCGGTGACAGGAGAGTGAGGGCGAGTAATGAGACGTCGCTTCCGTCTCCCGCGCTGCCCGAGGCGTGCAATTTCCCCGCACGCGTGGCCGCGCCCGACCAGGCTCGCAAGAAACTACCGATTCGATAGTTCTCGCCGGGCCAGGCTGCGGGCTGCTTTGCGGTTTGTGCGGGTCTCAAACCAGATGCAGCCCAGCCAACCAAATAGGCCGCGCACACCCCACGCGGACCTGGTTGGCATGCATGCGGGCAACCAAACACGCCCCTATGTGTTGGATATACCTGCTCTACCCAAACAGGTGCATAAGTGGGAACCCCAAAGACAGGGTGCCTTCAGATCAATGTAGATGGTGCATATGTTTGTACTCTACTTTGTTCATATGTTTATTTCCAATAAAAAGGACTTAGATCTAGCTCCAATCAACAAATATCCCTAAAAATTAAGGAAAACATATCGAGATCTCTAAGGCCGATAATCATCTTTGCAGAAACAAGAAGATTATTCACAAACTCATCTCTGTGTTTGATATACCTACTCTGGCCTTGGTAAACACGAGTGGACAAGTGCATAAGTGGGAACCCCGAGGCGGAGTGCTTTAAGATCAATGGAGATGGCGTATATGTTTATGCTCTACTTTGTTCATAAGTTTTTCATGAACAGGCCTTAGATCTAGATCAAACAAGTAGTATAGACATCCCTAAAAAACCATATCAAGATCTTCAGGGCTAGTCATCTTCTTTGCAGATACAAGAAGATTATTCATGAACTCATCTCTGGGTCGGATATACCTACTCCAGCCTTTGGTGCGCACGCTCCGACATGTGCATAGTGGGAACCCTCGGAGGTGGGGTGCATTAAGATCAATGGAGATGGCACAATCAGAGAAGTGGTTAAATGTGCGGCATCAGACTATCTCCAACAGTGGCAAAAAAAATTGGTGTCCTAAAAATGGTTTAGGTGTGGAGGGAGAAGGTTTTTTGGGCACAAAACAATTCATGCTTTTTAGCAGCCCTAAAACCGGTGCCCTAAAATTTGTCCTTCTTCATATAGCACACACATTTGAGCATATGCAATGTTATAAAATAATATCAAACTAGATGAATGGCCCATGCATTGTGGCGGGAATTTGTGCGGGGTAAAAATGTTGGTATTATATATATCCTAAAGTGAAAAAAATACATCACATCGCTTTTTTGTTGTTGAGCATGGTTTTTTTCCCGCAAACTTAGGCACACCACACACCGGATGCATTGAGTTGCACCCTTAACTTTCAATTGCATTGACAGATTTCTTGTGAGATTCTCTTCCATAAACAAATAAAGCACAACAAACAATTAATGAATAATCAATCAATTAAACTTAAGAGGTGGTAAGACGAAGTAGGTGATATTTTTTTCACCCACGATCGGCATGCATGTGTGCATCCTAGAGATGGGGAAGGACAAAGGGAAATCGTTGCAACCTATGCCACCCAATTTAGATTGAATGTCTAATAATGATTGGGGTGATCTGGGGCACATATGTGCTGTAAATAGGAATTAATGACTTGTAATGGGGTTTGTCTATGTAGGATATATAGATAGATTAATCCGAAACAAATAAAACATAAATAGTGATTGATTATTACATGGGCATGGTGTCCTCCATGGACGGCGATGTGCAAGGGCGGAGGGTACCTTAGCGGCGGTCGGACCAGGGACGGAAGAGAGGCGGCAAAGCGTGGCTGGCGCCTGAGTGGAGCGGCTCCATCCAGGAAGGCATGGGCGACGGTGTGGGTGCTATAGCGGCAACATCGGTCTTTGACTACATGGATAAATAGTAAGGGTGGAGGGACAAAGTGAGAAAATCGGGGCTCTGGGTGGGATCTTTGGGTGTGCTGGGGGTGTCGGAACCCTACGTAGCAGAGGTCCGGACACCCGTAAACCTCTCCCCGGCTTTGCTTGCATTTTGTGGGATTTCTGACGTCCAGACCGCCCCGCGGATGTTTGTTGCATGGCGTTGGATGGCCTAAAGTGTTCGGAACGCGTAATCCGGGCATTTGGGGGTGTTTTGGTGCACAACTTGGGAGTTGCCCTAATAGAGTCGCCCATCTCTATGCGAGGGAGGCGCTTAAGCTTAATGTTAATTCTTACAATCTTAAAAATTGGGTGTTGTTTCATCTAACACTTAAATAAAATACCATGATGGCAGTTCTAAAAAAATCTTCACCGTGAATAAGTTGATGAAATGTCATTGCCTCTTCATCATAGGAGCCAACCAATCATTGTTGGTCATGAACGGGAAGCATCAAGGCCGCGGTCCTACCACGCCAGGGTCCTGGACAAGAAATTGTCCAAACTATTAGTTTCGGAAGATCCACAGATCCAAAATCTGAACCTCCAAAACTACACACTGCACCAACATGACGGAGAGTACTTCGGAGTACCTAACTGTAAAGGGAAGCCTTCTTCGACATAATGCCGACAAACCCTTCAAACCTAACGTCGACGGCAAGTGATGTCAGTTGGAATCTACACTAACGAGCCACAAATGCCGCACAGTCAAAACCGTTAAGATTGAAAGGCTTGAGGAAACTATATTCACTACATCGTTGCCACCACATATAAGCCTACTAAAAGATCCAAAGCGTGGGGATGGAGCTCATCCGGTATATCAGGGCCTCTATGCACTTCCACACCGGTAGATCCGATGGAGGAGGAGCCAGTCGATGACATGTTGGCAGAGGAGGTATGGTAGTGGCGCCGTGAGACCACAAAATCTCCTCTCTAGGGTTTGGAGAGGAGAGAGATGTGAACATAAGTGCCATGTGCCCCTACCAATTTGATAATGTAGAGTTCATGTTAACTTTGTTCATACGTTATGGTAGCCAAAGTATATATAGGTGTCATGATCTGTGTTAGATATAGTGCTTAGGCTACTGTTAATATAATTTTAAAGGGTTTTTATCAGTTTTGCCACCGGCTGTCTAACGCTACTCAGTTTTGCCACTAAACATTTTCACTACTTAAAAATGCCACTATTCTGTTAGATCAAGCTCAAAAAGACCATTTTTCACCGTTACCGTTTGGTCAATACACGTTGACTGAAGTTAGATGACGAAACTACCCCTATCCCATTTGTAAGGGGCGCATGAGAAAAAGAGAACAAAACTTGGGAGGCTAGGGATTCGAACCCAAGACCACAGGGTACACAAGCGCGCGAGCTAACCAACTAAGCTAAGGAGATGTTCTAATGTAGAAGCAGATATATCCCTTATATGTTCATATGCAATAATATTCCAACACAGCAATGTCTCGTATATTTTCTTGTTGCTAGCTAATTGGACTTGGGTTTGAAAGTTAGTATGGACAACACATCTGCATGAGCGGCTGGCCGGCTGGAAGAATCTGTCTGGTACTAGTAGACATAAACAAATGAGCCAGACTGTCACGCCCAAATTTTTTGACGGTCACATACTAATTGACAGAAACAACACATATGACATCACGATCACATGGTATTCTAAATTTCTCTGAAAATTTCAGCATGGTTGCTGCCCATTTTTCTGAAAACGACACAAACACAAAGTGGTTCACAGACATAAATAAGGTTCAAAATATCAACTTGTTGTTTTTTCAGCACACCAAATCAGGTTCACAAACATAAATAAGGTTCAATAACATCCACTTGTTGATCGAAATATAAAGGTCCAAATTCTCAAACATGCATAAGGTTGAAAGGAAACATGTCCAGGTTCACAAGCAAAAGGTCACGATCACACAAACTTCACATATGTAGCTTCTTTTTGCTTCTTGTGTTTTTAGCAGGACTGTCTGGTAGTTCCGCATTTGTAATTCGAATATGCATGGGAGACGAAACAAATCCACTTGCAGGTCCATAGGTTGTGGTACAAACTTCATTTTGCATGTCCTTCCTTTTCCTAGTGTTCTTCACACTTGTTTTCTTCACACTTTTCTTTGAGTTGTACAGAAGTTAGTCATGTTGCAAAAAAGAATGAAAATAAATGTTGAAAATACATATAGAAAAACACATGTTCTTTTGATGTTACCTAGCAGAACTTGCAACCATTGATAGTTCAGGGTCGCCTTCTCCTGCCACAAAAGGGGCTTCCCTAGCTTGGAGGTCAGCCTCATCTTCTCCAAATGCTGGGTCAACTGGATTTGTGCACAATCTGGCAATGTGCCCGAAGCCTCCGCATCGCTTGCACTTCCTTTTCCTAGCGCCCACGCCAGCACCTTCAGCACTAGATCTAATTCTAGTCTTCCTTGGTCGGCCTTTTGGCCTCCTCAACACTGGAGCATGTAGTTTGAAGCCAGGGTCAACAATGTCCCATTGTTGCTTGCCTACCATTGCAGGTATGTTGTCCGCATACGCAGCCTTAAATTTTGCAACGGAGTAGAACTCATGTACATATGGTTCAATTTCTGATACTGGACCTCGTAGTGAAGTAATAAAGTACAGGGCATGGATACATGGCAAACCCTTGACCTGCCATTGCCTGCAGCTACATGTTTCCTTTGCGATGTCAACAGGGTACCTCCATTCCCTATTCTCTTTGTCCACTGCAGTAATTTCTGCCTCAACATCACTGCGTCTAATTACCATCATCTTCAGCCCTGAAAAGAACACAAAACATTAATTATTGAATTGAGTTGTTATGAAATTAATCAATTGAAAGAGTACAAGATATTTACCTTTGGATTTGGCATGCAGTGCCTTTATCACACTTGGTATTATGAGATGGCCAAGCCATTTTTCTAATGCTATCCTCATCCGCAGATCAAACTTCTCCATTATCATCCGCCTAATCTTGTCCAACATGTCGACAATAAGAAGGGACTTAACTTTTCTGACTTTGCTATTAAATGACTCTGCGAGGTTGTTATTGACGTAGTCAACCTTGCATATTTTGTTGAACTTGCTTCTATACCATATCTTTGTGTGGTGTTCAGCCATATATTTTTGGACACTCTTCTTAGCAAGGATCTGTTTCATATGCCAGTTGTGCTTTCTAGAGCTGAAAGTTAAGCTTGCAGCCCAAAGATTATCATCATAGACCTTGCCCTTGAATTTTTTTCGAAAATTTGCAGCAAGATGCCTCATACACTCCCTATGCTCCACTCCAGGCCACACTTGTTCTACTGCTGTCTCTAAACCTTTGCAAGCGTCAGTGTGTATGACTAGTCCTTCAGGATGCTCAATAAGCCCACGCAGATTTTGAAGAAACCAAGCCCAACTTTCAGATGATTCTGTCTCTAGCACCCCATATGCAACTGGGTAAAGCCAATTACGGCCATCAATGGCACAAGCAGAAGCTAGTTGCACACTGAGAATTAGTACACTCACAATGCAGGAATTTCAGAGCCTATGTCATGCCGGGGCGTCCTGTGGCCGAGGCAACCCTCTGATTCGGTCGTGCTGTTCGTCGCCATTGCCGTGGAACAACTGCCCTTCAAGACTCGGGAGGAGCTGCGGAGTATGGCGGGAGAAGCGCCGGAGCTGCCTGCCTCCGGTGGCGGTGCCCGGCGGGAGGAAGAGCCGAAGCTGCGGTGGGTGGCGGCACTCGGCGGAGGCGCCGCAGCTGCGGCGAGTGGGGGCGCACCGGAGCTGGGCGGGCAGCCCGGCGACCGGCGTGCCAGGTGAGGAGTTTGGCAGGCGGCGGCGGTGGCTGCGGATATTTGGTTCCGATCCAGCTGGGGAAACTGCCACGAACAGATCGGTAAAAGATTAGATAAGGGTTCTGTTTAGTTAGGTTTGAATATCTGTATATGAAACATATATCTCCTAACAAAACTAAGTGCTTCCCAGGGTCAGTTGGTTAGCTCGCGCGCTGCCCCTTACAAATGGGACATGGGTAGTTTCGTCATCTACCTCCAGTCAACATGCATTGACCAGACGGTAACGATGAAAAATGGCATTTCTGAGTTTGTGTCTAACAGAACAGTGGCATTTTTAATTAGTGAAAACATTTAGTGACAAAACTGAGTAGCGTTAGACATCCGATGACAAAACTGATAAAAACCCAATTTTAAAACACGGTCATGGTAGAAGGAAGCGTACCAGCTCCCACAAGAGGCCGTGTTACTTTGAACAACCATGGTCTGGCAATATAGTCACACTAGAGAGGAGGAATAGATCAATACAAGCCTATAAAATAACTGTGATGATCCCAACCATAACTCAAGCAATTACTACAAGTTAAGACAACTTTTGCTCAAAGAAGAAATTACCGATAACATAACAACATTGAGATGGCTCCCTCCCACCCACCCTGAAACATAGGTACTGGCTCCACCGTTGATCTGCCAGTCCTCCCCCATCGGCATCAGTCCTCTCAGGTATTCCACAAATTTCAATTCTCGGTTGACCCCCACCTTCGCGGCTCCCTGAAGAGCAGGACATCCGTGAAGATCATTTGGGCTTCTCCGTCCTCAAGCTCAGTAACAAGGACGAGACTTGTCTGCTCCCCTCCCGTGTGCCCATCCGTACTCCCGCATACGTGGCTTCATTTGATTGAAACAAAATAAAGCCCGGCCCACCCCCTTAAAATCAGGGGGGAGATGATTAGATTAGAAAGAAAAAAGGAAAAAATACAACCGTTGGATGGGGTGGGAGCACGGATGGGAGCATGGGAAGGGAGCAGGCAAGCCGGATCCCAGTAACAAGAGATTTTGGTTCCCATGATTTCTACTCTAATAAATTGGGGGCATTTCATCTACTCCCGATGGAAATATAAGGTGGTGTTTGGTTCTCTAGTTCTAAGACTTTTTCTAGTCCCAACTAAAAAGTCCCTAGTCCCTAAAAAGTCCTTCCCTGTTTGTTTTCAGAGACTAAAAAGTTTCCAAAGACTAAAAAGTCCATAATCCCTTCTTAGAGGCTATTAAATGACCATGTTGCCCCTAGTATATAGAAAAATAACAATCAAACAACACCATGGGGTGGCGGGCCAATAAGTGCATGGAGGGGCATTGATGGAAAAGTCTCAAAAAGTCCTAAAAAGACTCCTTGAAAGTCTTTTTTATTTAATCCCAAATGCCTAGTTTAGTCCCTAAAAAGTCCTTCCCATTTGGTAAAAAAGTCTTTATGAAGGACTTTTTCTAGTCCCTACACAAAAAAGTCTCTGAAAACAAACACCCCTAAGTCAAACGCAAGCATTTAGGTCATCGATTTAGAGAGTTCACGGGAACCAGAAATCCGATGCCCGACTTATATTCCAATCCAAAGGGAGTATGATCTCAAAGAACGGAATTGGCCTGAGTTTAAATGTTCCTTCCATCCACAGGAAGGAGACAGTAATCAGGATTCACAAATTCGTTGTCATTCAGATATTTTGAATGTGAAAATGCCAGCACAACTTGACCATCCACAGGAACAAATTTCCAACAGCGTATCATATACTTGTGGCCTAAAACCAATAACAATCTGCTGATTTTGAGGAGCTGCCACTATTCATCACAATTGCGCCTCAGAGTGCAGATTTTGGCACCAATGAAATTTTTGTAGAACTACCAGCTGCTTTCCCCACATATAGTCAATCAGTCTTCCCTTCCCGTGCGCCAACCTCCTGCAGGTAGTGCTCCGCGTCCAAAGCAGCCATACAACCTACACCACCAATGCATATAACATCGAATTAGAAACTTATTCCACGTCACTATAGTGAACTAATTCCACAAAACAAGCATCGCGAACAGATACTGCAGCCATAAAGAGTGCCATAATTGGGAGAATGCAATGGGGCCCCTTTTTTGGAAAACCGGCGAGAGGCCCCTATGGTGTAATTTTACAAAGAAAAAAATGATGGTTACATGGTGATGTGCAGAGGGGAGAGTCCCCTCAAAGCATGTCACAGTTCTGTGTTCATAAAGCCGGTTAGTTTTGATGTCCATAGCCAGGTTGGGATATTGTGGCAACTTTTTCGAACAATGGCAGCACCCTTATGCTACATCTTGATATACTACTCTTATTGTGCAACTTTAAACCAATAATCAACGGTAATGTTCCATGGCGAACGTTCACTGGGAACAGGTGGCATTTCGAATGTTCTTTATGGCATTTTTAGTTGTGTGCGGAGTGGCAGTTTCTTAAGAGCGACATGGAAATGCCATGTCACTTTGAAGAAACTGCCACCCCACACAACTAAAAATGCCATCAAAACGTTCGCAAATGCCACCCCTCCTGGCGAACGTTTGCCAGATAAGAGGGTCCATAATCAAAGAGATGAAGCCATGGAGGCTTCACGGTTTCACAATGTGCTTCTATCTTGTAATGTCGACACATCCTTATTGCAGGGCATGTGATGGAACATGGAAGAACACAATTATGTCTTGGTATTTTACTATGATTTCTGTTGGTTAGCATAACTTATTTATCATACTATTCTCATGAAAGTTGAGCCTGACTCCTTGTTTGCTACAGTAAGCCCAATGATTTATATCAAATTATTCACATAAAGGACAATGGCATCAAACCTATACCATAAATGACAGGTGCCAGAGTGATGCAACTATACCATGCCTGACAAAATCAACTAAATCAATGCTGACAAATGTGGCTGTGGTGATTTCAATGATGACAGTGTGGCTTATAATTCAATGCTTAAAAGTGTCCCCAAAAAACTGTTAGAGAAAAGTTAATACTCTAGATTTAATGACTCAAACAGTCCTAGCCAGCCCAGATCAACGTACAACGATCTATAAATTGCACAACAGACCCTCCATATTTTATTAGCTTAAAGTTTTAGTATGACTCTTAAGTCCCATTGAGTGTCTCCTAAAAGGATCTACCAAATTCATCGAGTTCTTCCAAAAAACATGCTCCTGCAAGTTTCTCAGAAAAAAAAACTGGGTGACTTGGACAGAACAGATGATGTTTGCAAAATAAAAGTGACTATATATTGCTTGCAATTCCATGTAAAGGAAGCCAGCATACCAAGTCCAAAATAGATGTTGTGTTTTCTCAAAAAAAAAAACTGCCCTTACTGCAGATTATTTGCTTTTAATTATAATAAAAGTACTTCATAATGCTTCGTAATCACAAAATCAGCCACATTGGTGTATTGCACTTGCATTTTTTTAAAACCCTGCACTTGCATTTTGGTGTAACAGTGACATGATTCTACATCTAAAATGACTGGTCAATACTTTTGCAACCACATATAACAAATTAACATGTTCAGATTAATTGCCACAATATCACAACTTAGGATTTGCCCGCGAAGCTCGTTGAAGTCCTCTGATATAGATATTGTTTGGAAAGAATGGCATAGAAAATAGTCTCATGGTCTGAATGAGAAGTAAGCAGATTTTCTTAAGGCTTTGTACGGTGAGACTTCGTTTGTACTGGCTGGTCATCTAATAAGAACTAGGGGAAAGCCCCCATCAGGCAAAACGATGAAAACAGAAACCTAGTGAGAAAACTCTATGAAAAAGCTAGAGGATGCTGATGCTTATAGGTCATTTTACTTTCAAGTAAACGCATAGGCTACATGTGCTGCTGCCATTCCGTCACTACTTCAAACGGGCTTCGGTTCGTGGAGCAAGAGTTTTGTTCCCTCTCCAGCCCATCCAACTCCCATTTAATCTCATAGCAAGACTACTAGACTAGTATTTGGTGGAGCTCAAAACCCTCCTTAAAGGGAACAGAAAATGCCCAGTGCTCAGCAGCCTCAGCTGCATGATCTTGCAGTGCAATTCCTAGGAAGGACCTTGGTGGCCTGGATGCTAGGCACTGGGTTGCCACTGACCCAACACCTAGGCCTTGTTGAAAACTCTGCTCACATGTGCAAAGAAATATGAGCCCACTGAGGGGAGCAAAACTGGGGCTCGCCTGTGGTCATGCTGTGGTCCACTAAAGAGTATCAAATATATATTATATGTTTCTGAAAATGAACACTCATTTACACTTTAAAGACAACATAACCAAATACCTTGAGCTACTAATCATGTGGGGCTAGTTTTTCATTCCTTGGCACAGCAAGTTGTACAAAGAATCCAAACATGCCCAAAGTTCTATGATTCGGGTACTCCAGTCTGGGCTTAGGAAAGTGTAGGGATCAACTTTATGTATACAACCAAAATGGAGCATCTCCTATTATTCCCCAAAGAAAGCATGACAGCATAACTATTTTCATGTGATTACTATGGATGCAGCTAGAAGGGAGACATTAAGAAAAATATCTGATCCGTATTATTTAGTGATAGCAACACCATACCAAACAATACTATGCTATTGCTCCCCAATTCCACACATAGGGGCCAAAAAATCACAAGAGCAGGCCCAGTAGTTCAGATTTCTCTAGTTGACTCAATAAATAAACCTTGTCATTAAGCAATACCACAGTTGTCAATGCATCAAATTACAACAAGTGTCGCAATATTTCTATCTCTACTACTTAAAAAAAATGTAAGGTTCCGTGTTTCACTTTTCTTCCCACCACCCCTTCGTCCAACCTTCTCCGTATGATAATCAATCACCTTAATTTACTTACCTTCTAAACCAATCCCACTTTAATTTACTTCCCAAACTTCTCAACAAACTATAAGGTACATCACGGGCAGAATTTGATAAACATTTATTTACATAATCACATTAATATGGGCAGGTAAATCACAAACTAGCGTACTAGAATATTTATACCCCATTGCAATGCACAGGCATTGTCCTAGTACAATATCATAACTCAACATGGCATATCTTCAATAGCTGATGCATCATAAATCAATGCACAAATTATCTACTATACTCAACAATATAATTACTAGGAACTTAGGTAGGCTACACAAAAACGACGTAGCTAGACAAGGGTGCCAAAAAAAAAGGATCGCAGGTGGACAGTGTTCTTCAAGAAGCTAGCAAATAGAGTGCAGAGAGTGACCTAATAAATCAAGGTTGATGACCCAACTAAAGTGGGATGACTCCTCATGCAAGTAATCAAGGTTGATGGCCCAAGTAAAGTTAAATGATACCTTATACAAGGCAAGTGTCTTTGGAAAAGAAAAAGGATAATAGGAGAAGCAAGAGCAGGACGAATCAGAGGTCCTCTGGGCCGGGCTTTCCCTTCTCCACCACCTCACTCAATCCCTTCCTGTCTCGTTTTGACTTGTTCCTCCCATAGGTGCCGCCTTCTCAGACCCCCCCCCCCCCCCCCCCCAAGTCTTCGGAAAAGAAAAGGAATAATAGAAGGACAAGTGAGAGGAGGATGAATCGGAGGTTCATTGGGCCTGGCTGTCCCTTCTCCATCACCACACTCAACCCGTTCCTACCATGCTCAACTTGCTCCTTCCTCTGCTAGTGCTGCCTTCCCAGGAAGCCTCCTCCTCCCGGTATACCTCTCTCGCTTGTCAAGCAGTTACCAACTGTAGTGGTGGGCAACAATGAGCAGATGACCACCACAAGGGACAACAATGGCAGGAACAAAAATGACATAAAGTCAGTGGTCTGAGTGGCTAGGCTACATCACTCTCCTCTTCCCATATCCTCTGGCCTCATCCCCCTCCCTTAGATCATGATAAGTGAGGTACGGCTAGTGAATCATTCAATGGCAACCAAGAACAATAATGCAGGATCCTGACCCCAGACCAGACTATACTTGAACAGCACAAATCACTATCTCCAGAAAGGGATACCTATTTGGTTATTCCTTGCATATGAATCTCTATTAAGGCTTGGTGCAAAAAAGCCGCACTGAGGCGCTACATTATCACGTTTTATACCTACTGTTCGACTTAAAATTCAATGGAGCATGGATGCTTGAAAACGAGATGGTAGATAGAATATCTGATCTAACATAGTGACAAGCCGCTAGAAATTTCTATATTTAAACTAGATGTGTCAACCATCTGCATGTTCTATAAATGGGAAACTACAATGCAGGAACGCATTTAATTCTAAATTTATCAAAACATCATACCCATGATTGACAGTGATTTCAAGTCGTAACTACAATGCAGCGTCATCAAAGGCAACTTAAACAAAAGTCTGAAAGCATTTTATATACCTGATCCTGCGGCAGTAATGGCCTGGCGGTACTTCTTGTCCTGAACGTCCCCGGCAGCGAAGACCCCCTTCACACTGGTGTGCGTGGAGCCCGGCTTGGTGGCCACGTACCCCTCGGAGTCGAGCTCGAGCTGTCCGGCGAGAAACTTGGTCGCTGGCTCGTGCCCAATGGCAAAGAAAAGCCCGGCCACCTGGAAGTCGGATACCTCGCCGGTCACCAGGTTTTTGACCTTGACACCGCCCAAGGGGCCGCCGTCCGAGCCGCCGTAGGCCTCAACGACCTCGGAGTCCCACACGACCTGGATTTTGGGGTTGGAGAGAGCCCGTACCTGCATGATCTTGGAGGCGCGGAAGGCGTCGCGGCGGTGGATGATGTAGACGCGCGAGCCGTACTTGGTGAGGAAGTTGGCCTCCTCCATGGCAGAGTCCCCGCCACCGACGACGGCGATGGGCTTGTTCCGGAAGATGGGCGCGGCACCGTCGCAGACGGCGCAGGCGGAGATCCCGCGGTTCCAGAACGCGTCGGAGCCGGCGAAATGGAGGCGGCGGGCGACGGCGCCGGTGGCGACGACGACGGAGTCGGCGTGGACGACGGTGTCGTCGGAGGAGACGCGGAAGGGGCGGGAGGAGAAGTCGACGGAGGTGACGGTCTCGGAGAAGATCTTGGTCCCAAAGCGCACGGACTGCGCGCGGCAGCGGTCCATGAGGTCGATGCCGAGGATGCCGTCGGGGAAGCCGGGGAAGTTCTCGACGTCGGTGGTGGTGGTGAGCTGCCCGCCCGCCGCGATGTCGTTGGCGAGCCAGCCCTCGAAGAGCACGGGCTTGAGCTCGGCGCGCGCCGCGTAGACGGCCGCCGTGTGCGCGGCGGGGCCGCTCCCGATGATGCACACGCGCGTGCGCAGCGGGCCCGCGGCCGCCTCCTCCATCCCGTTGGCGGCCGCGGCGGCGGTGGCGGTCGCGGTCGCGGAGACGGACGCGGCGGCGGTGGCGGCGGCGAACGGGCGGGACCTCCGGAGCAGCGCGGCGAGCTTGGAGCAGAGGCGCATCAAGGCCGGCGGGGGGTGCGGGCGGGCGGCGGCGGCCGGGGATTTGGTGGGTTTTCGGTGGCGCGGGTCGTCGGGCCGGGCCGTGTCAGGTGGTGACTGGAACGGGCCGATGCGCGCGTGGCTTCGCTGCCGCCGTGGTTTTGCGCGGGACTTTATGCAACGGGTCGCCGACGTGTGGTCCTACTCGGCCGCTTGACGCCCTCCCTGAGTCCGGAGAGCAAATGTTCGACACGGCTAGCTATGTCGACCAGGATTTCAATCTCGGCTAGTTTGTTGATTTTCACATCTGTTCATACATGATAACATGACGTGCGTTTTCATTTTTGGTAAAACAACTACGAATAAAGTATTAATAAAATATTATGTATGTCATACCAGGATTTACCTGCCATTTTTATTATAATGTGATTATATACATAAGTTGTCAGTTCAATCAGAATTTCTTAAACATCGGTTTCCAAAGGAAGAATTCCTTAACAAGAATCAACACTAGTTGACTACTTGACTTATATAAAATGAACATAATTTCATTTGGTAAAGCAATAAGACACAGTCGGTTTCAGAAAAAATCAGTGAGGAACAACCAAGGTGGGAAGAAAAATATATTAAAATAGAAATAGAAAAATATATTAAATTTCGAGGACCATGTTTATCTTGATACCCATACTAAAATGAATGTATGCATCCTTAGTTGGTGCAGAGACCGGGAAGTGAAAATCTCTCCCATTTTTTAATGCAAAGAGAGCCTTGGCTCAGTTGTTGGGCATGTGGTTGTACAGCCTAACGACCCGAGTTCAATTCCTAGAATTGACAGGATCAAGCTTGGTGTGCGGTGAAACCACTCATCAAAAAATATCTTAATACTCATTTAAAAAAAATCCAAGGACCATGTTTATCTTGATATTCATGCTAAAATAGATGTATGCATCCTTAATTGATGAAGAGGCCGGAAAGTGGAAGTCTCTCTCATTTTTAAGATTGTCTAGAATTGAAGAGTCTTCCTTTCAAGAGCAACAGCTTTGCTTTAGGACGGTCACAACATAATCTAGTTCCGGTTATGGCATCTGCTTTCAGTCCTCCCCGCGACCCCCTCCCCCTCTCGCGCCGCCTCCCCTCGGGCGGCGCCAGGGGCTCCAGATCCATAGCCGCCAGTCCCTCCCTGCTGCTCCAACCCCAGCCGCCACTGTCGCCGGCAAGGGCCGCGGTGGCGGCGGGCTCTGCACCGCAGATCCAGGGCGGGTGGTTGCCGCGGCGGACCCTGTGAGGCGGAGGCGGTGTCTCATGCGGGGAAACCGGGGGCGCCAGTCAGGGCGGAGCCCCTGCTATGGGGCGGCGATGGGAGCCTTCATGGTCGGCGGTGTGGCGGCTGCGTGTGCATGGGTGGCTCTGATGGTTGCGGATCTGGCGTCCTGTCTAGATCCGTCTCAGTACAGCCCTGACCGGGCGGTGGCGCGAGGAGGACCGGTGAGGGGCGACTGGAGGCTCCATGCCGGCGTGCCGATGACGGTCCTCGTCTCCACAACGAGGCTCCATTCTGTTCCAGCCTGCTACGAGGTTGGGGGACACGACTTCCGGTGAAAATTGCGCCGACTTCGGTTATGGCAGACAGTGGCGGCGTCTATGACGCCGTTCCCTTCTCGAGGCATCGTTGTTGCAGGTCGTGGCACCCCACTCATGATGTTCCGGGGGAACCTCTAGATCTGAATCTATCGGATCAGACGACGATGGTACCTTTGACGCCGTTGTCCCTCCTAAGGGCATCGTTTTAGAGCATGTGCTGGCTGGACGGGACAAGCAGAAGAGCGGTGTCTCATTCATTGCAAGGCCGACGGCGGATCCCAGTGGCATGGCGCTGCGGAGGTCCAGCGACGGCCGCGTCTGGACGGATACGTGCAGCATGGTGGAGTTGTCTGGCGTCGTGGTGGCGTCGATGGCAGTCCAGGCAAGGTCGATGAGTCAGTTGCTGCTCTGGAGATGGACCGATGGAAGATGGTGGCGGCAACCTTTGAGAGTGCGTCGGTCTGGTATGGGACCCAGTCCCGGTATGTGGCTGGGCTGGGGCATCCGGTTTTAGATGTTAGGGTTTGGTGCAATGTTCGTTTGGTATTAGGTCCGGATATTCGACACACCTCATCAATGGGTTAGGAGTAGCAACAGATGTTGCCTAGATGGTGGCTTTAGGCCGACTGATGTATTATTTTGTATGGTTTCTGTGAATAATTAATAAAATGACCGTATGCATCATCCAGATGCAGAAGCCGGTGGTCTATCCTCTTTTTTTTAAGGGACGGAGGGAGGAAGGGTTGGAACCCGTAAAAAAACTACCTAGTGGGGTTGGACGAAGGTGAAAAGTGAACATTGAAGGATTAAAAAGGGGTGTGTTTAGGGCACATCTAGATGTGCTTTAGTTATTGCACATCTAAATGAATGAATCAAGCATAAAGAGAAAAAGGAAAAAAGAAAAAAAATATTCACATGAATCTCAATGTAAGATCAATGACATATGACTTAGATGTGCAATACTTATGGCATATCTAGATGTGCTTTAGCAAAACTGTTAAAAAAGAACATTATGTTTTCTCTTAATATATAAATAATGGAGAAGAGATAGAAATGAAGATTTGGCATGTGCGTTGATGTCATCTATGATATGAATATCTATGCTCATGCATGTCACCAGGTTTAAGTCCTGATGCTCGTATTTATTTTAGGATTTTTGGCGATACGCGTTCAGTGGAAGAAAATGTTTCCATCAATTATGAGGCGTCTACGATGACCTCGTAAAATCTCAAGATGATATGCCGGCTCTGTCTTTCGGAGATGCTCATATGAGTGAGTGTATGCGTTTATACATGAGCGCTTGTGTCTGTACTGTGTTAAGCAAAAAACATAATTATTCACATGCATGCATCAGCATCTTTTTGCTTAACACAGTATTTTGATCGAGATCCACTTTGACATGGAACTTCTTTTTTGATCGAATTTCAAGGACATATGTTTAAATTATCCAATAATTACAAAATTATTCTTGAAGCAAAAAATAACATAACCGTCTTATGATATATCGACGTTGTTTTCCTCCTGCACTCGCCGTCGGCGCACCGTGAGCAAAATTTGATGTCGCTTTTTTTTTGCATCGAAAGCTAGAACTTTATTTCAGAATCATTTGGTTACAGTCTGCCCGAAGGCTAACAAGGAGGAAATCGGGGCTCTGCTCTAACCAGCACTCCGTGGCCTCGAGAGAGCAAGCACGTTGTGCACACGAGTGAGCCGGAGTATTGAACTCCCTGCTGACATGGTGAACCGAAAAAGAAACAAAATTGAGGACTATATCATCTAGTTCTCGTAAGATAGGCGCGGCTACCGATCGAGAGTTGCCGCGCGTTCCATTGGGTGACCAGCTCCATGCTATCGACCTCCATGATCACATGTGACATCCCGCGAAGCTGAGCAAACATCACACCCTCCCGGAAGGCTAGTAGTTCGGCGATGAAAGGATCTGAAACGCCATCTAGCGGCTTGCACCAAGCCCCAATGAAGGATAAATGGGACCGGGCAACACCACCAGCTCCGCCTGTTAATCCATCCGGGAAAACCGATCCATCAGTGTTGATGGTAATCCACTCCGCGTCAGGGGGTCTCCAGCCCTGTCCCGCCTGCATCCTTGTGCGACGAACAGGTAACTCCAGCAAAGATAGGGTTTCATGGATCCATTTGATTGCCTGAACAGGATCATATCCATCTTGATCGTGAGTCCACTTGTTCCTGGAGGTCCATATAGCGTGCATGATTGTGATGATCTTGCATCTGTTATCGTCTGTGAACATAGGATCCAACACAATATCGCGCGCCCACATTAACGGATGCAGCCGAGGGAGTTGAAGGTCGAACCGCTCCTTGGCCGCAATCCAAAACTGCTTCGCATGCGAGCATGAAATAAGCGCATGCATCAAATCTTCATCCATTGCCTGACAGATGTCACAGCGTCCGAGGGGCTTAATGTGTCGATGCTTCAAGGTTGAGGAGTCCGGCAAGATGCCACGAAGCACTCGCCACCAGAAAACTCTTACTTTCGGCACCACATGTATTTTCCAAAGCACAGACCACAACTGTTTATTTGCTGATGAAGTGTCTGTAATCGTCCCTTCCTCTAGAGAGCTAAGCTCGTTGCGAGTCATTAGAGAACGATACGCTGATTTGACAGTGTAGTTGCCTGATTTTTCCAGTGCCCACGCCAGAGTGTCTTCCCCGCCCGTTCTACCCAAAGGTATGTTCAGAATAGCATCGGCATCCGGTGCGAGGAAGTTTTGGCGAACGAGATCAACATTCCAATTACCGGTATAATCATCGATCAGCTCCGATACACGCTCGAGGGGGGCAGCCCCGAGGCGACGGGAATTTGATGTCGCTTCTAAATTTCTGAAACATCTTTGGAGTTAGGATAATGTTATTCATGCAACAGTCGAGAATACAATGTGCTCTCTCCCCCGAGGCGGCGGCGCCGCGCCGCCCCCGGGGAGTCCCCGTCCACAGCGCCCTCAGCCCTCCCCCTCCATCGCCTCCCACTACCGACGCCGTCGCTGAGGACGCCGCGGGGCGAAACCCCTGTGGTGAGGCGGCGGCGGCGGCGCAGTCCTCAGCCGGCGGTAACGCGTGGGGGCAGCGGCGTCCATCTCCCTCCTCCTCCAACGATAGTGCACATCGGGTGGCGGTGGCCAGGAGATCTTCGGCAGCCGTTGGCGGATGAGATTTTGGCTGCGATGAGATCTGATCGGGGCCCGAGGGGTTTAGATCGAGATCCACTGCAGCCGCGCCTCGTCTCGACAACGGCAAGAGGAGATCCCCCTGTGTTATCTTCACGGCACGAGGACGTCCGGGTCTCTTGGCCCGGTCATGGTGGTGGTGGCTGCCTTTTCCATCGAAGGCGGTTGGCTAGGCTCGTAGTGACGGATATTGGATCCCATTATTAGCACCGGCGGCGAGTTGGGAAGACATAGTCGCCGGTGAAAACCGAGTCGACTCCGGTCATGGCAGGCGACGGCGGCGTCTATGTCGTTACCTTGATGAAGACATCGTCAAGCAATTATCGTCAACATGCTCGTGCCGCTCCGGAAGAAATCCTAAGATCACCGGATCGGACGATGGCGGCACTGCGGTGTCGTGTTCCCTCTCGAGGGCATCATTTGTGGAGCGGTGCTGGATGGAAGAGGCGTGAGGTGGTGTGGCGTGCCTTCTCTCGCGTCGACAACGGCGGGTCTCGGTGGCATGGAGCAGCGGGGTCTCGCCGGTGGGTGTGTGATGATGAACGAGCGCGGGATGATGGTGTTGTCTGGCGTCGTGGTGACATTGACGACAGCTAGACCAGGCAAGGTAGATGCAGCAGTACGGCACTGAAGATGGATTGATGGCAGGTGACTGCGGCGGCCTCATACACGGCATGTGTCCTAGTTGAGGAGTGCGCCGGACCGGTGGGTGCCCCATACCCAGCAGGCGTCCTGGTTGAGACCTCAGATCTTAGATGTTAGGTTTGTCTGCGAGGTCTGTTTGGTATTAGACCCAGACTATCAACATCCCTTCATCAACTGGATAGAAGTGCGACAGATGTTGCCTAGACGATGGCTTTAATCTTGTATGACTTTGTAAGGTCTTGTGTGAATAATTAATAAAAGGACTATATGCATCGTCCAAATGTAGAGATCGGGGGTCCTCCTCGATTTAAAAAAAAATGCAACGGTCGAGAAATCGTCAGTAAGGGCCAGAAGAAGCCGGCAATGGTGGATTGAGGATCACGTCACCGTCCCGGAAAAAATGGATAAGGAGGGCTGAACAACCATCCCCGACCTGCCAAGACAGAACTAGCGAGTATAACCTAACAAGCTTACCGACGTGCCAAAACTGACACTGTTTCACCGAACGGGAAAGAATCAGATGACCAAAACATGAGCCATTGCCGTCCACTCTGCCGAACGACGCCGTTGAAGACCATGTCTTTGGCCGGATGGAAAAGAAAATGATAGAAGCTTCCACTACGAAGATAGAGGATGCGAAGCTAAGCATTGGCTATTGCCGTCAAAGTTCGTTGCTTGGTAGTACGTAGTTCGGCAGAGTAGTTGGTAAAGCGATCTTTTGTCTTTTTTTACTTGGACTCTGTCGTCGTGACAGTGCCCCGGTGATACCAATGATGGTCTCTTAGACTCTTCCTCTTAATTTGTCTTTCCTTTTGCACGGATCAACGTCCTAGTAGAGTTAAAAATATTAGCATCCATAATACTCTGGCGTTTTGTCTTTCTAAAGTTGGAAATGAGTGAAGGAGGCACAAAGCAGCAAAGGGGAAAAGGCGTGCGGCATGCTTACTGAATTTCCTGAACTATTTTCCACTGCAGCGTACTTTTGTTTGGAGTTTTCCAGCGAGATTCAGATTTGATATCGTGGCCACCTTTATTCAGATGAAAGGCAAACAGAAGATTACCCGACCCCTATGGCGGGATTGTGTTCCCAAACTCGATCATGGTGCTAATTATAAAGATAAAACGGGTCGAAAGAACCATCAACTTTTAGATTAGTGCCGTAGTGCGGTGCCTTTCATGAGCACTTGTACACCTCTGAAGAATCGGTCGCCATGCAGCTGGTCTTCGACAGCATACCTGCATGAACGATGCATTGGTCTCTGAGCTCAAGTCGCAGGTGATCGTCAAGAACGCATTGTTCAAAAATGTTCTCGACCAAGGCTCCTGGGACTGTCGGTTTTTCGGCGCACTTCTTTCAATGTCATTTGGATTTGTGTGCTGAGGAAGTTACGGTGGCGGTGCTACGTATACTGCACAGCCAGGATGAACTGGAGTCTATTAACAGGATTTTCATTGTTCTTGTACCAACGGTGGTAAGCACTGCTTCTCAAAAAAAAAAAATGGTGTTAAGCATTGACGACCTCGGTCAATTTAGGCCCAATACTCCATGCAATATCTTTTTGTTAAATTGCCTTCAAGGTTTTGTCATATGGGTTAAAGGTGATTCTCTCGAAGATCATATCTAAAGAACAATCTACCTTTGTGGCTTTGTCTTTGGAAGAATCATCGCTGACAATAAGGTTGTCAGAATCGTGATTTTGTTGTACGATTCTATGACTACGATCCAAACTAACCCCTCCGATTCTATGATCTTAGTTCATATAATCTATGTTTCTATGATCCTGACAGTTAAGATGCTATCATTTGCTATTCTACATCGGAGCTCTGATCCGATTCAAAATCTCGATTCTGATAACTTTGGCTGACATTATAATATCAGCTTATGAATGTATCCGCTTCATGAAGACGAATAAAGCCAAGAGGAATCATGTATGTGTGTTGAAGTTGAATATGCATAAAACGTAGGAGTATGACATGGTCAAGTGGAGCTATTTGGAAACGGTCATGCTGAAACGGTGATGTGTATGGTCACAACAACTTCTTTGCAAGTGTTGTTCCGTTGGTCGAAACGGAAGAGTTTTCGCCCCTTGTGGGGAATTCGTCAGGGGGATACGATATCCTTTATCTTTTCTTAGTTGCAGTAGAGGGTCTTTCATGTCTGTTAAAAAGTCACAATGAATCAGTATTGCTTCATGAAATTAAAGTGGCATCAATTGATGGCTCAAGTGGTCAACCACTTATTATTCACATATTACAACGTGCTTTCAGATAAATGGTGTGTGAGCGTAGAGGGGGAGTGGAATCGGCCAAAACAGTAAGCTAGTACTTCCCAAGCATTCCAGCAAACACCTTGTGTGCATGTAGGAAATCTGATGAAATCCACAAGCACCAAGTTCTCCAATGTTCACCACAACAATATACTTGCAAGAGCAGCTCACTACAACATCAATACTTCAAGATAATCATCAACATATCAAGGAACTCATGTATGTCATGCCTCCAATGTCAACACAAATAAACCATACCAAACTTGTGCAATAAGCACCAACAGGAAGCAATCACTTGAGCAGCAAGCAATATGGCAAGAGAAACACCAAATCAAGGGGAGACACAAGGAATTACGTGGAAACCCTTGCGGAGGGGGGGGGGAGACCATGGGCGGCGGGGTGGAAGCCAACAAGGAGGGACGCTCCACATCCCAATTTTAGCACTCAAATTTTGGGTGGATTTGTAGTTCAAATGGCCTCACTTCTCTCCCTAACCATAGGGCTCTCAGAAGAACAGAAAAGCTAAACTGTTTATCTATTAGTTAAGAGGCCTAAATAAGTAGCTTTTCACAGAGCCGCCTTAGCTTGACAACAATGTCAAGAAACCTCCATTTCAGCCTACAACATGCCTATGTGTTGTGATGCATGTTTCAATGGTCAAAATGGCTTCCAAGTGGTGAAATAAAAGTTGCACACTATCACATGGTGAAAGATAACAATAAGTGCAGGACGTTTTGAAGGCTTGTTGTAGTGCTCCAGGACAACAGATAAATAGAGACAAGTCATCCATTCACTTCAGCAAGGGTTGTTCAGCAAACATGAAAGATGGTATCAAGGCTATCATGAATGTGTCCAATAAATCCTTCAACGAGAAATACCTCGGCATGTCTTGCAATATCGGGAGATCAAATAACAAAAAATTTAAATACCCTGGAGGCAAAGCATGATCTGAGGGCATCTCTAGCCAATCCCTAAAAAATACAAGAGTAAACGGCGAGTAAATTTTAGTGGAGTATTTTTACTCCTCTAACTTTCGTCGGTTCTAACCGATCCCTAAATTTAGCGGATTAAAATTTTGTTTTGCCAAATTAGTTTAATTTCCGCCATTGAAATAAACTTCACTGTTTCTATTTTATTGAAAGGCATCTTCATACATCGGAGTACATACTTCACCAATTCTTTGCTAAGACAACGATCCAAAGAAAACTACAATAGCAATTAGACACTTCAATAGAAACCAAAGTGCCCTAACTGTTCCCACTAGTTCGTTTAATACTTTCTCTATATCTTCATTACCCACATTATTGCTTTTCTTTATCGTCTTCTTGAGCTCTTGAGCTTGTACACTTCAATCTTCTTTGCCTCCACAAAATTGGACATTGATTGCGTCATCTCTAGTCTCTAATTTAGCAAATAGTGCACAAACATCTAGTAAATCCCTCGCTATTAATAGATCGATGTACTCTTCTTTCCAATACCAAAACTTGCATCCATCCTACACACAATTTTAAGCAAGCAATAAGTTACAAATTGCGATGAATCCAAATAACAATCCTACGAACAAGCACTCACCCCATCCTCTTCGCACTTGAAGAACACCCATCTGGGATGTTGATACGTCTCCAACGTATCTATAATTTTTATTGTTCCATGCTGTTATATTATCATTCTTGGATGTTTTACAATCATTTTATAGCAACTTTATATCATTTTTTGGGACTAACCTATTGACATAGTGTCCAGTGCCAGTTGCTGTTTTTTTGCTTGTTTTTTACATCGCAGAAAATCAATACCAAACGGAGTCCAAACGCAGCGAAACTTTTTGGAGAATTTTTCCAGACCAGAAGGAACAACATGGGCCAAAGAAGTATCAGAGGGGTGCCCCTAGGGGGGACAACCCACCTGGGCGCGCCCTGGTGGGTTGTGCCCACCTCGGTGGCCTCCGGCACCGCCTTCGCCCTATAAATACCCAAATACTCCAAAAACCCTAGGGGAGTCGACGAAACACAATTCCAACCGCCGCAAATTCCAGAACCACGAGATCCAATCTAAACACCATCACAGAGGGGTTCATCCTCATTGGTGCCTCTCCGATGATGCGTGAGTAGTTCATTGTAAACCTACGAGTCCGTAGGCAGTAGCTAGATGGCTTCCTCTCTCTCTTTTGATTCTCAATACAATGGTCTCTTGGAGATCTATTTGATGTAACACTTTCTGCGCTGTGTTTGTTGGGATCCGATGAACTTTGAGTTTATGATCAGATCTATTTATCAATGAAAGTTATTTGAGTTTTGATCTCTTATATGCATGATTATTTATAACCTCGTATTTCTTCTTCAAATCTTTGGTTTAGTTAGGCCGACTAGATCAATTTTTCTTTCCATGGGAAGAGGTGCTTTGTGATGGGTTCGATCGTGCGGTGTTCTTTCCCAGTGACAGAAGGGGCAGCAAGACACGTATTGACCGTTGCTATTAAGGATAACAAGATGAGGTCTATTCCGACATGAATAGATCTTGTCTACATCATGTCATCGTTTGTATTGCATCACTCTGTTTCTCCATGACCTTAATACACTAGATGCATGCTGGATAGCGGTCGATGTGTGGAGTAATAGTAGTAGATGCAGGAAGGAGTCGGTCTACTAATCTTGGACGTGATGCCTATATATTGATCATTGCCTGGATACCGTCATAATTATTTGAGGTTATATCAATTGCCCAACAGTAATTCATTTACCCACCATGTGCTATTTCTTGAGAGAAGCCACTAGTGAAATCTACGGCCCTCGGGTCTATTCTTTATCATATTTGCTTTTGAGATCTATTTTCATTTGCTTTTATTTTCAGATCTATTATTACAAAAACCCAAAAATACCTTGCTGCATTTTTTATTTGCATCTTTTATTTTGCGTTTGTTCGAGCTCTATTTATCCAATCTATCACAATTTTATCCCGTCAACTTGACAACTTCCTACACCGTTACCCGTAAGAGGGATTGACAACCCCTCATAAGCGTCAGGTTGTAAGTTTTTGTTCTTTGTGTGCAACTACCATTCACATAGTGTTGCTTTGTTCTCCTACTGATTGATACCTTGGTTTCATAACTAAGAGAAATACCTACCATAGTTGTGCTACATCATCCCTTCCTCTTTGGGGAAATACCGACGTAGTTCAAGCGACATTAGATGTTTCGGCGAGGTTAAAACTTGGTGCAGCACCTGCCGCAAGTAGTGGTTACACTTGATAACCGACAACAGGAGGCCAACGAGTTGTTGGGCTAGTTCTGAGCCCGGCTAACGGCCAGACACGGCTGTACTAGTTGCTGGTTGAAGAGTGAGATCTGAGCTCCAAGAGGGGGAGGACATGCCGAGATGCGGCGCTGAGTTGTTGCGGAGACAAGGAGATTTAGTCTTCAGCAAATCCATCCAAAACACGCTGGCATTGGTGACCACGATGCATCGAATCTGGCGCTGGTGGCGAGGGAAGTGGATCTGTCGATTTAGGCACCGGTGGTGGCAGGAGAGGGCCAAATACGGATGGGGGAGGAGCGCGGAAGGTCCTATGGGCGTCAACAGAGGCGTGTGGTGGCCGTCGGAGGCTACAGGGGAGATGTCGGAGTAGATGTGTGCGGGAGTGGGATGGGTGCGGCTGAGGGAGGGGGCTTTTCTGCTCGGGCTGGTTGGCGCCGAGTAAAAATAGGAGCCCGTGGTGCCGATGAGCAATTCTTTTACTCCTCTCTAACCGGTTTAAGAGATCGGCTAGGTGTCGGTTAGAGGAGTAAAACTAAAAATTTACTCCTCTATAGCTTTTAGGGGATCAGCTAGAGATGCCCTAAGGTATAAGGGAGGATATGGAAATTAATTAAAGGGTCCCAAGGAAGTGATGATCAAGTTGGTAGCTCAAGCAGTTCCAACCGATTCCATGTGATGCTTCAAGCTTTCATGGAGTCTTTGTCACCGCGTAAATTCACTATTACATATTGTTTGGCGGGGCAGCAAAAACGGACACCAGAAACCGGCTTGGGTGTCATGGAAGGACATGTGCAAATCAAAAGCAGCGGGATGTTTGGGTTTTCAAGATCTAAACTATTTAATCTTGCATTTTTGGTGAGACGAATTGGAGGATTCTACAAAATCCTAGCAAGGATCCTTCGGGCTAGATATTTTCCTTCTGGCAACCTACTTGACTATGATATTGGAAGAAAACAATCTCAGATTTAGAGGTCATGGCATCTCAATTATTAAACAGGGGCTAATCATAAGGATTGGCAATTGGTAGTCCACCAACATTTGGAATGACAACTGGTTGCCATGGACAGAACACTACTACCAATTTCACGTATAAAGGAAGACACACCCAAACTTGTTAGAGATATTATGCTTCCTGATGGTTCAAGTTGGAATGAAGATGAAATCTCTCATTTCTTCCTACCTATGGACATTGATATAATCTGAAACATACCCATTACATGTTGTTCTTGGCCGAACTTTTGGGCATGACACCACGATCGACAGGGATTTTTCTCTGTCCACACAACACATATGATGTTAGTTGAGATAAAAGATTGACGAGAAGCGTGGTTGAAGGGGTTGGGATCCTCTTCAAACATATAGAAGAAGGAGAAATGGTGGAAGGAGTTGCGGAGAACGAGAGTTCCTATAAAAATCAAAACTTTCCTATGGTGCTTAGCAAAGACATCACCGGCAAAACATGGCCCAGACAGATTGTGCAGTCTATGTGATGGACATGACCCATTGAGACATTCACTCATTGAGTACAATCTTTCTAGATGACGAGTGCATTTTGTATCACTTTTTACGTTGTGTTTGCATCTTAGTCGTATGATTTTTCGTATTTTACCCCACTCTCCTTTTTGCATGATTTTAGTAGGATTCCAAAAAAGCATGAGCTTTCGAGCATTGCTTGGAGAACTCCTATTTGGGGTGTAAATATGCTAATTGAACGCCATAAAAGCCTTCCATAGGAAGATATGATCAAGTGGGAAGAAACCAGGCTTCCTAGAAGACAAGATGGTGCACAGTATGACTACACCTGGTCATACCATGCAACGTCACCTCCCCCTAGTCGACTATTTCAACCTCTTGTGATCAGATCTTGGATGGGACAAATAGAGAGGCACCAAGCCATGAAATAGAATCAGAAAACCTCACCTCTATAAGGGATCTAGAGGGGGGAAACAAAAGAAGGGCACCACCACGCCATAACTTCGACCATGGACACTACGACGTCAACCACCACCAACATCATCCGTGTCCTCAACATCGAATTCTTCATTCATCTCGTTGTAATACCAAACCCTAGTGCGGATTCGTACATGTGTTAAATTATTCATCTTTCATTAACACGAACACCTCGATAATGTATTGTGTCCCCATGCCTGATTGTCCCTTGCTAGTTCTCCGTGATATGGAGGAGCCCTAGTATTTGTATGAACTAAACACTGATAAGATGTTTGTTCATGTTATATGATTGTGTCGCTACAAAATTTGCGATTGCTAGTGATGAAAATCCTCATGATGGAAAAAATGTGGCCTAAGATCATTTTATGTGATGGGGACCGTCACTAGCTGATTTCCTCTCGGGGTAGCCCCTCGGCATCTTTGGTGTGTTCTGACCTGATTTTAGGCGATGCTTTTGGCCGTCACTGTTCATTTCCATTTTCTATGCTGATGTTAAGCATCACCTAAAATGATAGAGGGGTTAGTTCAAGGATAATTTTTTAAAAAAAATGGGCTAAGGGGTTGAAATGCTTGATGTTGGGTTTTGTCTGCCCTTTAAGAGTTTTAAACATACTAAGTCATATTTGTTTTCCCTATGACTTGAGTTCCTCGAATTGAAATCCAATGTTTCCTTTTCGTACATGCTCACGTTGATTCTGTCAATCATGTGGTTTGACATTTCTATACAGGTTTAGTATTTAACAATTGTGTAACACGGTTATTTTTTAATAACAACTAACTTCCACGACATACCATAAAATGATGCTTGCCTCTGCACACCAAAATCTCATGACACGAGAATATATCATTAAAAAGTACTTAACATTGAAGGAAATATGCCCTAGAGGCAATAATAAAGTTGTTATTTATATTTCCTTATATCATGATAAATGTTTATTATTCATGCTAGAATTGTATTAATCGGAAACTTGATACATGTGCGAATACATAGACAAAATAAAGTGTCCCTAGTATGCCTCTACTATACTAGCTCGTTAATCAAAGATGGTTAAGTTTCCTAACCATAGACATGTGTTGTCATTTGATGAATGGGATCAAATCATTAGGAGAATGATGTGATGGACAAGACCCATCCGTTAGCTTAGCATAATGAGCGTTAAGTTTTATTGCTATTGCTTTCTTCATGACTTATACATATTCCTTTGACTATGAGATTATGCAACTCCCGAATGCCGGAGGAATACCTTCTGTGCTATCAAACGTCACAACATAATTGGGTGATTATCAAGATACTCTATAGGTATCTCCGAAGGTGTTTGTTGGGTTGGCATAGATCGAGATTAGGATTTGTCACTCCGAGTATCGAAGAGGTATCTCTGGGCCCTCTCAGTAATGCACATCATGATAAGCCTTGCAAGCAATGTGACTAATGAGTTAGTTATAGGATGATGCATTATGGAATGAGTAAAGAGACTTGTCGGTAATGATATTGAACTAGGTATGAAGACACCGACGATCGAATCTTGGGCAAGTAACATACCGATGACAAAGGGAATGACGTATGTTGTCATTGCGGTTTGACCGATAAAGATCTTCGTAGAATATGTAGGAACCAATATGAGCATCCAGGTTTCGCTGTTGGTTATTGAATGGAGATGTGTCTCGGTCATTTCTACATAGTTCTCGAACCCGCAGGGTCCGCATGCTTAACGTTCGATGACGATTTGTATTATGAGTTATGTGTTTTGGTGGCCGAAGGTTGTTCGGAGTCCCTGATGTGATCACGGACATGACGAGGAGTCTCGAAATGGTAGAGACATAAAGATTGATATATTGGACGATAGTACTCGGACACCGGAAGTGTTTCGGAATGTATCAGGTACGTATCGGAGTACTAGAGGGGTTACCGGAACCCCCCGGCGGAAGATATGGGCCCTATGGGCCATAGGAGGGAGGCAAGGCAGCTCACAAGGGGTGGCGCCCCCCTAGGGAGGAGTCCGAATTGGACTAGGGGAGGGGGCGCGACTCCCCTTTCCTTCTCCTCCTCCCTCTCCTTCCCCCTCTCCCTTTTCGGTAAAAGGAAAGGGGGGCCGAATTGGACTAGGAGTCCAAGTGGGACTCCCCCCACTTGGCGTGACCCCTATGCTAGCCTCCTCCCCTCTCCCTCCTTTATATACGGGGGCAGGGGGCACCTCTAAGGCACATTAATTGTTCTTAGCCGTGTGCGGTGCCCCCCTCCACCGTTTACTCCTCCGGTCACATTGTCGTAGTGCTTAGGCGAAGCCCTGCGCGGATCACTTCACCATCACCGTCACCACGTCATCGTGCTGACGAAACTCTCCCTCGACACTTTGCTGGATCAAGAGTTCAAGGGACGTCATCGAGCTAAACGTGTGTAGAACTTGGAGGTGTCGTACGTTCGGTACTTGATCGGTTGAATCGAGAAGACGTTCGACTACATCAACCACGTTAAACTAATGCTTCCGCTTTCGATCTACGAGGGTACGTGGACACACTCTCCCCCTCTCGTTGCTATGCATCTCCTAGATAGATCTTGCATGATCGTAGGAATTTTTTTGAAATTGCATGCTCCTTTCCCAACAGTGGCATCCGAGCCAGGTCTATGTGTAGATGATATGCATGAGTAGAACACAAAGAGTTGTGGGTGATTGCTACCTCTTGAGCATGCGTTGGTTTTCCCTTGAAGAGGAAAGGGTGATGCGGCAAAGTAGCGTAAGTATTTCCCTCAGTTTTTGAGAACCAAGGTATCAATCTAGTAGGAGACAATGCACATGTCACCTAGTACTTGCACAAACAATCAAGAACCTTCCAACGAACGCGATAAAGGGGTTGTCAATCCCTTCACGGTCACTCGCAAAAGTGAGAACTGATAAAGATAGCAAAGTAAATATTTTTGGTATTTTTGTTGTATAGATTGGAAAGTAAAGATTGAAAAATAGTAAACGAGATGCGATATAAATAAATGAGATGCAATATAATAAGAAAGAGACCCGGAGGCCATAGGTTTCACCAGTGGCTTCTCTCAAGATAGCATGTATTACGGTGAGTGAACAAATTACTGCCGAGCAATTGATAGAAAAGCGCATAGTTATGAGAATATCTAGGCAATGATCATGAATATAGGCATCATGTCCGTGTCAGGTAGATCGAAACGATTTTGCATCTACTACTATTACTCCACGCATCGACCTCTATCCAGCATGCATCTAGAGTATTAAGTTCATAAGAACAGAGTAACGCTTTAAGCAAGATGACATGATGTAGAGGGATAAACTCAAGCAATATGATATAAACCCCATCCTTTTAGCCTCGATGGCAACAATACAATATGTGCCTTGCTGCCCCTACTATCACTAGGAAAGGACACTGCAAGATTGAACCCAAAGCTAAGCACTTCTCCCATTGCAAGAAAGATCAATCTAGTAGGCCAAACTAAACCAATAATTCGACAAGACTTGCAAAGATATCAAATCATGCATATAAGAATTCAGAGAAGAACCAAATAATATTCATAGATAATCTTGTTCATAAACCCACAATTCATCGGATCTCGGCAAACACACCGCAAAAGAGTATTACATCGAATAGATCTCCGAGAACATCAAGGAGAACTTTGTAGTGAGAATCAAAGAGAGAGAAGAAGCCATCTAGATAATAACTATGGACCCGAAGGTCTATGGTAAACTACTCACGCTTCATTGGAGAGGCTATGGTGTTGATGTAGAAGCCCTCCATGATCGATTCCCCATCCGGCAGATCGCCAGAAAAGGCCCCAAGATGGGATCTCACGGGTACAGAAGGTTGCGGTGGTGGAAAAGTGGTTTCGTGGCTCTCTGCGATCGATCTAGGGTATAAGAGTATATATAGGCGGAAGAAGTACGTCGGTGGAGCTATGAGGGGCCCATGAGGGTGGGGGCGCGCCCTTGTAGCGACCCGACCTCAAACGGTCAAGTCTCTATGCTTCAGTGTCATCCCTGGATCGGTAATGCTGACACACATAGTACTTTGAAGGATTTATAATGGAGTAGCAATCACACACTTATTACATCAAATGTCTCAAAAGAGACATATTACAATAAGTATGGCTTAAGGCCATCTAATTACGATAACAGCGGAAGACTTGGAAGATAAAGTGAGTCCATCAACTCCAACGGCATAGCTGAGTGCATGACAAACGACCTACGACATATTACTCGTCGTCTGAAAACTCTGCAACATGATATGTTGCAGCCCAAGAACGGGTCAGCACATGGAATATGCTGGCAAAGCAACACAAGAGAACAATGAACAGATAAAGGCTATCACTACATGCATATATGGCTGGTGGAGGCTCTATGGTTATATTGTTTTTGCGAAAAGCCAATTTTTCCCTACAATAAAGGAATATATTTTATTTTAACTATCATGATAGTTGAAACATCATTGAGAAGGTTCCTCCAACTCAATCCCAATTAAAGTAGTCATTAACATCCCAACAAATTAGTTTATAGTGATGAGATCAAATCAATAATTCAAGTACCAGATACTCAAGATGTCCATAACCGAGGATACAGCTAACCATGATTAGTTTATACACTCTGTAGAGGTTTGCGCACTCTTCCCCACAAGACTCGATCTCCTCCGTTGGTTTTCTTGCACTATAGGGTGTTTGAGAAACGGATGACCGAGACACAGTCTTTTAGAACCATTAACTCTTTACTCTGGGTGGACCGTTACACCTACTTTCCCCTACATCTTCTAGCCCACCACTGAAAGAGGTCACACAACATACTCAACTATGCCAGAGCCCATAATGGCTTGTAGCTGCACACGGAAGTTTCTAGCATGAATAATCTTATGATCCCTTTGAGCCTAGGTGGCGGGCCGTAGGATGATCACACGGGTACTCCGGGATATCCTAAGACAACACTGGATTCTCCAGGTGCCCACAAGCAATCCACCCAGATGTGTATTAAAGTTGCCACCTTAAGTTGAACCATTAATTAACAATTCACATCTATCATGGATACACTCAAACCCAAACCACGTCTACGAGCATAGCATAGCAATATAAGCATAACGTAGAAGTAACTCCCAGGGGTTTGATAATAAAACAGGTAATAGGTTCTACCTCATCATCTACTTCCCAGACCCACATGTTAAGAGATCCTACTCATGCAATGTGTGAGGGTTGAAACTAATGCATAAAAACTGGGTGATAAAGGGGTATGATCAAAGTGTTACTTGCCTTGCTGATGATCTGCAAATCCTAAAGACTCGTAGTAGCACGCTTCGCACTCTGGGTGTTCTATCGCAAACAAACAATAGCATACATAAGCAATCAAGCAAAGATGCATGGGTAAAACTCAAATAAGACGATCTAACCAAAAAGTTCAACTAAAGAACTCCGGTTTGCAAAAAGAATCAAAACAAACGGAGCAACGAAACTCAAACTATGAAAGAAACAAGATCCGATTACTAATCTGGACTAAAGTCAAATTTTATAGTACCAAAATCTTGTTCAAGTTGGTTAAGCAGAAAGAGGGCTTCGAGACGAAGATCTAGGCGCTTGTTTCACCTGATTCGGATAAACGAGCGAAAAGATATACTAGAAAGAAGATTAGGGCAGAAATCGCGATCGAAAATAATCGCGGAAAAACCCTGGAAAAAGAAAACTGACGAACAGGCTAACGAAAAAACGTTCGCTGTCTACGACTAACGGATGAACAACGTTCGTTAAAACGAATGTACGGACGAATGTCCACTATTTAACTAAACCAAGAAAAACCGAAAAGAAACCGATCTAAAAAAATGAACTAGGGTTTCAAAAAAACCCGAATGGTTTTCTGGCGAAAACCGACGGCGGCGGCTACCTCGGCGAGGTCGGCGGCGTGCGGCGGCGGCGGAGGGCGGCACGGCGAAGCGGCGGCGGTGGCAAGGCGCGGCGGCGGCGCGCTCTAGGGTTTCAGGCAGGGCCGGCGGCTTGCTGGGCCTCGGGGTCGCGGGGGCACGGCCTATAAGACCGGCTGGGTCAAGTGTCCAGGTCGGACACGGCCCGGTAAGTCGGTTACCTTTTTTTAAACAGATCCTGAGGCGGAAAAACAAATAAAAGAAATACTAAACGGACTCCAAAAATCCTGAAATAAATTTTCATAGTCCTCTAATAATATTGCGGACAAAGTGAACATTTATGTACACCTCTAATGCAATTTTGAAAAACACATTTTTTCCTAATTCAAATAAAATCGTAATAAAACCCAAATAAAATAACTTATTTGATTTTAATATTTTTCCTCTAATATTTCATTTATTTTGGAGAATTCATATTATCTCCTCTCATATATTTTAGTATGAAATATTTTCGGAGGGGAAAATAATTAAAACCAAATGATCCTCTTTGCAAAATTTGAGAAAACTCAAATATGAAAATAACGAAATTCCCAACTCTCTCCGTAGGTCCTTGAGTTGCTTAGAATTTCGAGGATCGCAAAGCAAAAATGCAATAAAATATGATATGCATGAATGACCTATGTATAACATTCTAAATTGAAAATTTGGGATGTTACAAACCTACCCCCCTTGAGATGAATCTCGTCCTCGAGATTCGGGTTGGCTAGAAAATAGGTGTGGGTGGTCCTTGCGTAGATCATCCTCTCGTTCCCAGGTGGCTTCATCCTCTGTATGGTGACTCCACTGAACTTTGCAAAACTGGATAACCTTGCTGTGAGTAACTCGGCTGGCAAACTCGAGAATCTTAACTGGTTTCTCCTCATAGGTTAAATCACTATCCAACTGAATTGCTTCCAGGGGCACCGTATCTCTCAGAGGGATATCAACCATCTCAGCATGGCACTACTTCAACTGGGAAACGTGAAACACATCATGAACTCCTGATAGTCCTTCGGGTAATTCCAACTTGTAGGCTACCTCTCCCATTGCGTTCCAAAACACGGTACGGTCCTACAAATCTCGGGGCTAACTTTCCCTTAACTCCAAAACGCTTAACTCCTCCCAGAGGTGACACTCGTAGATATGCTCTATCTCCGATTTCATAGACTACCTCCTTGCGTCTCGTATCAGCTTAACCTTCTCTTCGGACTCCTTAATCAAATCTGGTCCAAACAACTGACGGTCACCAACTTCATCCCTCATTAACGGTGTCCTGCACCTTCGTCCATACAGGGCTTCGAACGGTGCCATCTTCAAACTGGCCTGGTAGCTATTGTTGTATGAGAACTCTGCGTAGGGCAAGTTATCATCCCAACTAGACCCATAGTCTAGCGCACAAGCTCTCAACATGTCCTCCAGAATCTGATTTACTCTCTCAGTCTGTCTATCTGTCTGCGGATGAAATGCGGTACTTGATACGTCTGCATCGTATCTACTTTTCCAAACACTTTTGCCCTTGTTTTGGACTCTAACTTGCATGATTTGAATGGAACTAACCCGGACTGACGTTATTTTCAGCAGAATTGCCATGGTGTTATTTATGTGCAGAAACAAAAGTTCTCGGAATGACCAGAAACTCCACGGAGATTATTGATGTCTACTACACAACCTTCTTCTTGTAGACGTTGTTGGGCCTCCAAGTGCAGAGGTTTGTAGGACAGTAGCAAATTTCCCTCAAGTGGATGACCTAAGGTTTATCAATCCGTAGGAGGCGTAAGATGAAGATGGTCTCTCTCAAGCAACCATGCAACCAAATAACAAAGAGTCTCTTGTGTCCCCAACACACCCAATACAATGGTAAATTGTATAGGTGCACTAGTTCGGCGAAGAGATGGTGATACAAGTGGTATATGGATGGTAGATAAAGGTTTTTGTAATCTGAAAATATAAAAACAGCAAGGTAACTAATGATAAAAGTGAGCACAAATGGTATTGCAATGCGTTGAAACAAGGCCTAGGGTTCATACTTTCACTAGTGCAAGTTCTCTCAACAATAATAACATATTTGGATCATATAACTATCCCTCAACATGCAACAAAGAGTCACTCCAAAGTCACTAATAGCGGAGAACAAACGAAGAGATTATTGTAGGGTACGAAACCACCTCAAAGCTATCCTTTCTGATCGATCTATTCAAGAGTCCGTAGTAAAATAATACGAAGCTATTCTTTCCGTTCAATCTATCATAGAGTTCGTACTAGAATAACACCTTAAGATACAAATCAACCAAAACCCTAATGTCACCTAGATACTCCAATGTCACCTCAAGTATCTGTGGTGGGTATGATTATACGATATGCATCACACAATCACAGATTCATCTATTCAACCAACACAAAGTACTTCAAAGAGTGCCCCAAAGTTTCTACCGGAGAGTCAAGACGAAAACGTGTGCCAACCCCTATGTATAGGTTCATGGGCGGAACCCGCAAGTTGATCACCAAAACATACATCAAGTGGATCACGTGATATCCCATTGTCACCACAGATAAGCACGGCAAGACATACATCAAGTGTTCCCAAATCCTTAAAGACTCAATCCGATAAGATAACGTCAAAGGGAAAACTCAATTCATCACAAGAGAGTAGAGGGGGAGAAACATCATAAGATCCAAATATAATAGCAAAGCTCGCGATACATCAAGATCGTACCACCTCAAGAACATGAGAGAGAGAGAGATCAAACACATAGCTACTGGTACATACCCTCAGCCCGAGGGGAACTACTCCCTCCTCGTTATGGAGAGCACCGGGATGATGAAGATGGCCACCGGTGAGGGGTTCCCCCTCCGGCAGGGTGCCAGAACGGGTCTAGATTGGTTTTCGGTGGCTACGGAGGCTTCTGGCGGCGGAACTCCCGATCTATTCTGCTCCTCGAAGTTTTTAGGGTAGATGGGTATATATAGGTGGAAGAAGTACGTCGGTGGATCTCCGAGCTGTCCACGAGGCAGGGGGCGCGCCCCCACCCTCGTGGGAAGCCTGGACTCTCCTGGTCCATCTTCGATACTCCGTGGGCTTCTTATGGTCCAAAAATAAGTTCCGTGAAGTTTCAGGTCAATTGGACTCCGGTTAATAGGTTAGTCCCAAAAATAATATAAAAGTGCATAATAAAGCCCATAAACATCCAAAACAGATAATATAATAGCATGGAACAATCAAAAATTATAGATACGTTGGAGACGTATCAGCATCCCCAAGCTTAATTCCTGCTCGTCCTCGAGTAGGTAAATGATAAAAGTAGAATTTTTGATGTGGAATGCTACCTAACATATTTCTCTAAGTAATTCTCTTCATTTTGGCATGAGTGTTCAGATCTGTAAGATTCAAGACAAAAGTTTAATATTGACATAAAAATAATAATACTTCAAGCATAGTAACTAAGCAATCATGTCTTCTCAAAATAACATGGCCAAAGAAAGCTCCTACAAAATCATCTAGTCTGGCTATGCTCTATCTTCACCACACAAAATATTTAAATCATGCACAACCCCGATGACAAGCCAGGCAATTGTTTCATACTTTTGATGTTCTCAAACTTTTTTGATCTTCACGTAATACATGAGCGTGATCCATGGACATAGCACTATAGGTGGAATAGAATGGTGGTTGTGGAGAAGACAAAAAGGAGAAGATATTCTCACATCAACTAGGCGTATCAACGGGCTATGGAGATGCCCATCAATAGATATCAATGTGAGTGAGTAGGGATTGCCACGCAACGGATGCACTAGAGCTATAAGTGTATGAAAGCTCAAAAAGAAACTAAGTGGGTGTGCATCCAACTCGCTTGCTCACGAAGACCTAGGGCATTTTGAGGAAGCCCATCATTGGAATATACAAGCCAAGTTCTATAATGAAAGATTCCCAATAGTATATGAAAGTGACAACATAGGAGACTCTCTATCATGAAGATCATGGTGCTACTTTGAAGCACAAGTGTGGTAAAAGGATAGTAGCATTGCCCCTTCTCTCTTTTTCTCTCATTTTTTGGGCCTTCTCATTTATTTGCCTTTCTTTTTTTTCTTTTTTTTTGTCCGGAGTCTCATCCCGACTTGTGGGGGAATCATAGTCTCCATCATCCTCTCCTCACTGGGACAATGCTCTAATAATGATGATCATCACACTTTTTTTTACTTACAACTCAAGAATTACAACTCGATACTTAGAACAAAATATGACTCTATATGAATGCCTTCGGCGATGTACGGGGATGTGCAATGACTCATGAGTGACATGTATGAAGAATTATGAATGGTGGCTTTGCCACAAATACGATGTCAACTACATGATCATGCAAGCAATATGACAATGATGAAGCGTGTCATAATAAATGGAACGGTGGAAAGTTGCATGGTAATATATCTCGGAATGGCTATGGAAATGCCATAATAGGTAGATAGGGTGGCTGTTTTGAGGAAGGTAATGCTGGGTGATATGGTACCATCGAAAATTGCATGGCACAAGAGAGGCTAGCAATGGTGGAAGGGTGAGAGTGCATATAATCCATGGACTCAACATTAGTCATAAAGAACTCACATACTTATTGCAAAAACCTATTAGTTATCGAAAAAAGTACTACGCGCATGCTCCTAGGGGGATAGATTGGTAGGAAAAGACCATCACTCGTCCCCGACCGCCACTCATAAGGAAGACAATCAATAAATAAATCATGCTCCGACTTCATCACATAACGGTTCACCATACGTGCATGCTACGAGAATCACAAACTTCAACACAAGTATCTCTGAAATTCACAACTACTCAACTAGCATGACTCTAATATCACCATCTTCATATCTCAAAACAATTATCAATCATCAAACTTCTCATAGTATTCAATGCACTTTATATGAAAGTTTTATTATATCCCTCTTGGATGCCCATCATATTAGGACTAAATTCATAACCAAAGCAAATTACCATGCTGTTTAGGACTCTCAAAATAATATAAGTGAAGCATGAGAGATCAATTATTTCTATAAAATAGAACCACCGCCGTGCTCTAAAAGATATAAGTGAAGCACTAGAGCAACAACAAACTACTCCGAAAGATATAAGTGAAGATCAATGAGTAGTCGAATAATTATGCAACTATATGAAGGCTCTATAACATTTAAGAATTTCAGATCTTGGTATTTTATTCAACAGCAGGCAAAACAAAAGAAAATAAAATGACGCTCCAAGCAAAACACATATCATGTGGTGAATAAAAATATAGCTCCAAGTAAAGTTACCGATGAGCGAAGACGAAAGAGGGGATGCCTTCTGGGGCATCCCCAAGCTTTGGATTTTTGGTGTCCTTAGATTATATTGGGGTGCCTTGGGCATCCCCAAGCTTAGGCTCTTGTCACTCCTTATTCCATAGTCCATCGAATATTTACCAGAAAACTCGTAAGCTTCGTTAGTATAAGAAAATAAATCACCACTTAAGTACTGTTGTGAACTCATTCTAAATTCATATTGGTGTAATATCTAATGTATTCCAACTTCTCTATGGTTCATACCCTCCGATACTACTCACAGATTCATCAAAATAAGCAAACAACACATAGAAAACAGAATCTGTCAAAAACAGAATAGTCTGTAGTAATCTGTATCAAATGTATACTTCTGGGACTCATAAAATTATAAAATAAATTTCTGGACCTGGGGAATTTTTCTATTAATCGTCTGCAAAAAGAATTAACTAAATATCACTCTTCATTAAAAATGGCAGCAAATCTCGTGAGCACTAAAGTTTCTGTTTTACAGCAAGATCGCAAAGACTCTCCCCAAGTCTTCCCAAAGGTTCTACTTGGCACAAACACTAATTAAAACATAAAACTACATCTAAAAAGAGGATATATGAATTATTTATTACTAAACAGGAAAAAAAGCAAGGAACAAAAATAAAATTGGGTTGCCTCCCAACAAGCGCTATCGTTTAACGCCCCTAGCTAGGCATGGTGATTTCAATGATGCTCACAAAGGTAAGAATTGAAATATAACGGGAGCATCATGAAGAATATGACTAGCACATTTAAGTCTAACCCTATTCCTATGCATAGGGACTTTGTGAGCAAACAAATTATGGGAACAATAATCAACTAGTATAGGAAGGCAAAACAAGCATAACTTCAAGATTTTCAACACATAGAGAGGAAACTTGATATTATTGCAATTCCTACAAGCATATATTCCTCCATCATAATAATTTTCAGTAGCATCATGAATGAATTCAACAATATAACCATCACATAAAGCATTCTTTTCATGATCTACAAGCATAGAAATTTTATTACTCTCCACATAAGCAAAATTCTTCTCATTCGGAATAGTAGGAGTATCATAAGAGACTCGGATACTATAAATTGTCTGAACATTAAAAGAGTAATGTTCAGAAAAAGGGTAATCATAATCATGACAAGTTTTATAAATATAATCATCACTACCTTTTATAGCATAAGTTTCATCACAATAATCATCATAAGTAGCAACTTTGTTCTCATCACAATCAATTGAAACCTCTTCCAAGATAGTGGAATCATTACTAAATAAAGTCATGACCTCTCCAAATCCACTTTCATAATCATAATAATGAGATTCAACATTGTACAAAATAGTGGGATTACTACTTCCTAAAGTTGACACTCTTCCAAAGCCACTTTCATCAATACAATCATCATAAGTAGGAGGCATGCTATCATCATAACAAATTTGCATATCAAAACTTGGGAGGCTAAAAATATCATCTTCATTAAACATAGCATCCCCAAGCTTGGGACAAACATTAGTTTCGGCAAATATATTCTCAAACATGTGATTCTCATCAAACATAGCATCCCCGAGCTTGGGCCTTTTCATATCATAAGCATAGTCACTCTCATCATTAATAGTATGGATAGCACCAATAGTATAGCAATTATCATATTCTTACAAGAAAGTGCCAAAAATATTTTCAAGATCATAATAAGTATCATTATCTTCCCAATCATAATCATCACAACAAGAAATAGGCATAATGGGATCATCATCAAGTGCATCATCTTCCACAATTATATTTTCATGAGGCACAATAGTAATAGGAGCAACATTATTTGGGAGAGATATCTTTTTACCTCTCTTCCTTTTTCTTTTCTTCTTCTTCATCACATCATGTGTGGGTTCAATCCTCTTTTTGGAGCTCCTTATTAATGAGATTGGTTGAATCGAAGGCTCCTCCTCGTTACCCGATTCATCATAAGAAATAATAGGAGGATATTGGGATGTCTCTTCCCTTTCGTTAGTATTCTCTTCATCTTATTTTTGTTTTCTTTTCTTTATATAATTGGCAATGTAAGGATTTTCAATGCAATTCACCGCACAATACATATAAATTTCTTCTAGATCAATATCAAGGAATTTCTCGAGGTTATATTCTGGAATAATCTTAGTTTGACATTTCATTTCTTCATAACCCAAAAGCAAACTAAGTTCATTATAATGTGCAAGGGAAATCAAGTCATCACAATTTTTGGACACGATTCGATCATGTGACGCCCCCGATTTAATCGTACACTAATCATACACGCAAACGTGTACGATCAAGATCAGGGACTCACGGGAAGATATCACAACACAACTCTACAAATAAAAATAAGTCATACAAGCATCATATTACAAGCCAGGGGCCTCGAGGGCTCGAATACAAGAGCTCGATCATAGACGAGTCAGCGGAAGCAACAATATCTGAGTACAGACATAAGTTAAACAAGTTTGCCTTAAGAAGGCTAGCAAAAACTGGGATACAGACCGAAAGAGGCGCAGGCCTCCTGCCTGGGATCCTCCTAACTACTCCTGGTCGTCGCCAGTGGGCAGCATGTAGTAGTAGGCACCTCCGGTGTAGTAGGAGTCGTCGTCGATGGTGATGTCTGGCTCCTGGACTCCAGCATCTGGTTGCGACAACCAGAATGAAAGGAAAAGGGGGAAAAGGGGGAGAAAGCAACCGTGAGTACTCATCCAAAGTACTCGCAAGCAAGGAGCTACACTACATATGCATGGGTATCAAATGGAGTAAGGGTATCATATGTGGACTGAACTGCAGAATGCCAGAATAAGAGGGGGATAACTAATCCTTTCGAAGACTACGCTTCTGGCAGCCTCCGTCCCGCGACATGTAGAAGAGAGTAGACTGGAGTCCTCCAAGTAGCATCACATAGCATAATCCTCTAACCGATGATCCTCCCCTCGTCGCCCTGTGAGAGAGCGACCACCGGTTGTATCTGGCACTTGGAAGGGTGTGTTTTATTAAGTATCCGGTTCTAGTTGTCATAAGGTCAAGGTACAACTCCAAGTCGTCCTGTTACCGAAGATCACGGCTATTCGAATAGATTAACTTCCCTGCAGGGGTGCACCACATTCCCCAACACGCTTGATCCCATTTGGCCGGACACACTTTTCGGGGTCATGCCCGGCCGCGAAAGATCAACACATCGCAGCCCCACCTAGGCACAACAGAGAGGTCAGCACGCCGGTCTAAACCTAAGCGCACAGGGGTCTGGGCCCATCGCCCTTAGCACACCTGCACGTTGCGAACGCGGCCGGAAGCAGAACTAGCCCCCTTAATACAAGAGCAGGCTTACGTCCCAATCCGGCGCGCGCCGCTCAGTCGCTGACGTCACGAAGGCTTCGGCTGATACTACGACGCCGGGATACCCATAACTACTCCCGCGTAGATGGTTAGTGCGTATAGACCAAATGGCCAGACTCAGATCAAAAACCAAGATCTCGTTAAACGTGTTAAGTATCCGCGAACGCCGACTAGGGCCAGGCCCACCTCTCTCCTAGGTGGTCTCAACCTGCCCTGTCGCTCCGCCTCAAGTAACAGTCGGGGGCCGTCGGGAACCCAGGCCCACCACTACCTGGATGGAGCCACCTGCCCCTTCAGCCCCCATCTCCGAACAGTAACACAGGTAAGGTAACTGTGTAAAGTATATTTTATATGCCCGTGATCACCTCCCGAAGTGATCACGGCCCAGTAGTATAGCATGGCAGACGGACAAGAGTGTAGGGCCACTGATGGAACACTAGCATCCTATACTAAGCATTAGGATAGCAGGTAAAGGTAACAACAGTAGTAGCAAGGACAGGCTATGCATCAGAATAGGATTAACGGAAAGCAGTAACATGCTACACTACTCTAATGCAAGCAGTAGAGATAAGAATAGGCGATATCTGGTGATCAAAGGGGGGGGGGCTTGCCTGGTTGCTCTGGCAAGAGAGAGGGGTCGTCAACACCGTAGTCGTACGGGGTAGCAGCGGCGTCGGTCTCGGTGTCTAGCGAGAGAAGAGGGGGAAGAAACAATAAATATAATGCAAGCATATGCATAGTGATGCATGACATGACAAGTAACGGCGTTAGAGGTGCCCTAACGCGGTAGTAGGTGATACCGGTGAAGGGGGATGACATCCGGGAAAGTACCCCCGGTCTTTCGCGTTTTCGGACCGATGAACCGGAGGGGGGAAAGTTGCGTGTTCGCTATGCTAGGGATGCGTGGCGGACGAACGGGTTGCGTAACCGGATTCGTCTCGTCGTTCTGAACAACTTTCATGTAGAAAGTATTTTCATCTGAGCTACGGTTTATTTTATATTAATTTTTAAATATTTTAAATCATTTTCTAGAAATTAGCATAATTAAATTAATTTAGAAATTGCAATTATGATGTCAGCGTGACATCAGCGTGACATCAGCATGATGTCAGCAGGACCAAAGGTTTGACTAGGTCAACCCTGCAGGTGGGTCCGGTTCACCATAGTCTCAGGTTAATTAATCATGGTTAACTCATTTAACTAAATGATTAGGTTAAATAGACATTATTAATTAAGTTAATTAATTAATTAACCAATTATATTATTTTCCTTTTCCTTTTTTTAACGTTCCACAGGGGCGGGCCCCACATGCCAGTGGCCTAGGAGGCCACTAGAGCGGGCGCTAGCGGGCGTGCTGGTGCGGGCGCCCGGACTGGGTTCGGCCTTCAGTGCCACGAGATGGGAGGACGCCGGGGCGGCGCCGGCCGGCGCCGACGTGGCAGCGGCGAGGCCGCGAGGCTGTGGTGATGCGGGCGTTGTCGAGGCGCCGGGACGGCGCGTTGGGGCGGACGAGGCGAGGCCGGGGCGTAGGCAGGGCGGCGCACTTGCAGGAGAGCAGGGGTCGACGGAGGTGAGCAGCGACGCAAGCGGTTGCGGCGGGTGGAGCTGGCAAGGCGCGGGCGAGGTCGGGCGCGCGTGCCGTCAGCGCGGGGGACGGACAGCAGGGGCGCAGCTGTGGGCGCGTTCAGGGGCACAGGGGTGGTGCGCGTGCGCGTACGCGCGGTGGCCAGGCGCGACGAGCGGCATCGCGGAACGAAGAAGAGGACGGGGCGCGAGGCAACCATGGGCACGGGCTGGCCGTGGGGACGCGAGCGCGGTCGCGGCCTTGGCCGAAGCCGTGAGTGCGAAGGGAAGAGGAGGAGAGGTCGGGGCTCACGGCGGGATGTAGGGAACTGGCAGCGGCTCGGGGAGGAGTCAGGGAAGCGAGATCCGGCGACGGGGCGGTGACACGACGGCGATCCGGGGCGGTGGCCGATCCTGGCGAAGACGGTGAGGGGGCTCCGGCGGCGCGGTCCTCGTGCGGCGCCAGAGGTGGTCGGGGCACGATGTGGCGGGGTGCACCCGGCCGGCGGTGCCTGCGGCGGGGCGGTGTAGTTGGGGGCCGGCGAGTGCCTGGCAACGGCGAAGCTCCGGGGGGGGGCAGAGGGCACGGGGCGCTGAGGTGGTTGCCCCGATCCAGAAGGGGATCGGGGAGTGGGGAGTGAGCGAGGGGAGTGGGAGGGGTTAGGGTTTCGGTCGGGTGGACCGGGGTTAAGTGGTGGGGGTGTGGGCCGGCCTGGTTGGCCCGATGGCTAGCTGGGCCAAGGCCCAGCGAGGGAGGGGGTTTCCCTTTCTTTTGTCTTTATTTTACTTTTGTTTAATTTTCCCTTTTTTTGTTTTCTGTTTTACTTTAGTTCCACTTTTATTTTAGTTTTGTAAACTATAAAAGCAGTCCCTAATTTAGTGTTAGCAAATAGGCTACTGCGACATAAGTTTGGGCAACTAAATAAAATAGTTTAATATTTTATTTTGTAAAAGGCATTTAACGAATTGTTTTTGTTACTGTTTAAAATATTTTTAGAGCATTAAAACCTTTTCTAAAAGTGTGGTTTCCCCACCATACTTTCCTATGCATTATTTGGCTCACCCCGAACATTTTAGTTTTAATATTTGAAAACTTTTATTGTTTGCTTGATTTTGAATTTGAATTTGAATTGATTTCAAACTAACGCGAGATTAGCAACAGTAATCGAGGTGACGTGGCACCATTAGTAGATGGTTACTGTAGCTTAATTATCCGGGCGTCACAATTCTCCTTCACTACAAGAAATCTCGTCCCGAGATTTAAGAGGGGAGTAAGGGGGAAAGTTCTGGTTACGAAATTTTAAAGGGTGTCATCGGTCTTGGTTGCTCTTCTCGAAGGGGTCGATCCATTACATTTATGTCTTCGTTCCACTGCTTCAGGTCATCATTATGAAGTTGTCGTCCTTCCATCAGGATCTTCACCGTACTTACGAAAAGGTGAGGAGGGAAAACTCTATATGGACGGATTCTAACAAGATCGAGCATCAGACGGTTAACTCAGGGGGAGAAACATAAGTATCTCTCGAATTGAAACTTAATAAGACGTCAAGAGCAAAGTAAGAAGGTACCATGAGAAGTTTCAAACGGATAGGCAAGCGTTTGATGCCTAATCAGAAGGTGAAAGGGGTCCAGAGCAACGAGAATAAGTATTGCGTCTGATACCCGAATAGATCACTTGGCAGGTGGCTCGTGAGTTACATAAGAAGTCAAGTGCGAGGAATAACTTTGGAAACCGGGGGTGTACAGGAGAGTCAGGTTTCGATCCTGTGGAACTGTGGGTTATGGGCCCACCATGTGGTTAAAAGTAGGAAGGGCGGAGACGTCTTGCGTGATCATGCAAGCAAGGCATGTCAGGGGGTAGCCTGTCGATTATGTCGGCAACAACGTCGATACCAAGGGTGAGGGATGAAGAGAACCACTTTCCTGCTCGTTGCAACGAGGCGGGCCAATAGGCAAAGTTCTCGTCCATCGGTGGTTACCAGAATGCTATCGACAAATGTAACAGGGTCTTACCGACATGGTTGTACACCAAGGAGTTTACATAAGCAGTGAATTATTACTGCTTAGATTATATAGATCACAAGAAAGGTCAAACAAACCAATGGAAAGAAAAATGTGATCATTAGGTTAAACATAAAATGGAAAGGAAAAATGTGTTTAAACACATTTCAGGGGTATATCCTTCCCAAGGACGAGCAAAGCAAGATATCCACGACAGGATAGAAAGTAGGAACCATTTAGGCAAGGGGAGAGGAATTTGACGACAATACCCATACAACGGTGTTTGGGTAATTTTCAACAAGAAACATTTAGCATGGTGCTTCAAATGTTCTTATTGAAAATCGGAGTACCATAGACATGCTTCGAGATAGCACTAACATGTTCTTCAAACAAAGGTCAAACTTTGGATACACAAAGGATCCATCAGGAACAACTCATAGAATAAGTCTTGCAATAGGTCCTCCAACCAGGTGTGCTAGGCATGACATCACCTTATTGGGTTATAGAAAGACCAATGATATGACTCTTGGAAAATGTTCCAACCATCATATCTGACCAAGTTTTAGATCCGGTTGGTGTCAGGATAACTCAGACTCAGGATACCTGGGAAGAAAGGTGCAACACAAATTGTCGAGATGACATTGTAAAATTCTCGGGAATTGAACTATGGGAGCAAGTTTCGACACAAGAGTTCATCAGTAAACCAAGGAGAGGATGAGGAGGTGGCTGATAGGCCCAGCAACAAATCATCGAGATTTCCAAAGGATTGATTTCCACAATTATGTGAACAAGGAAATATCATTTGTCGGATCAAATGATATAATGCTATATGCTCGAGGGAAACAAACACAACTGAACAATGATAGAAGGGTGCACCTATGAATCTAGACTAGGTAGCACGATCAATGTTCGAATGATGATTCAATAAGCAATAGACTTAGAATGAAACTGTAGTCCAATAACCTCAAAGCAATAGGGTTGCTAGAAGTTTAGAATTTACACATCATAGACCATTTGTCGGTATTCCGGTTAGAAACAACACGAAGACCAAGAAAGAATGGTGATGGTGTGAAGCATCAATATACTAAGAATTCTTAAGAGGTGGAGCAATCCTCACATCCTTGTCATAAAGGATATTAATACTTCAAGGTGGAACACCATACAAGTTGGACAGGAAGTTGCAATCATAACATGAACACGTTTGTGTTGTGGGAAGGCAAGAATGTTGTCGATGATAACACAATCATCGAGGGGCAAGGATGGTAATTCTCATCATGAATTTGATTGATATCCTGGAAGAGCTCAGAATGCTGATGATGATCACGACACATTTGTCGAGAGAATTCATGAAGATGTAATCAGTTGGCGATGACATCAGGTCAAAGGAATGATGAAGCGGAAGGTTATTGGAACCATGGGTAGGACACAAACTTGAAATCAAGCTTGTTGTTCAAGGCGAATGGAATGACGAGGGAGATCGGCGTAACCTTAGCTCATCATCGAAAGTTGTGCTCCGGGGTTAAGGACCAGGTAGCACAGTTAAAATTGGCACGATAATGATATAGCCGAGTAGGCTCGGAATGACGTGACCGAGTTCAGACTCGTAAGTAATGAATGTTACCAAGAGTTGTTGAATCGTAGTGCGGACTCAATTCAGTTGTCGGTGTCCTTGAGGGGTTCTAACAACTGAGAACCCGTTGGAAAAATGGAATCGGCAAGAATATTAGTTGATGAAGAACTCATAGGAAGTTATGTATCCCGTGGTATCCTCGAGATACCAGGGGGTAATACTCGACGACAGATCAAAGTAGAGGTTGGACTGGGGTATTGCTCTGTAGAAGACAAGCGCTTAAACTTGCCCGAGAAATGGGATCAAAGAAGAACATATGGTCGGAACCACGATTGCAAGGATCAATTCACAGATACCAAATGATATTATATCAAGGGGATAGTTATTATTACAAGAAGCTTCCATGATAGGATATACATCGTGTCCATGGGCATGAACACAAGTTCAAGGTCGACTCCCACTTCTTCAGTGTATAACCTTTCATTCACTTCTCTTTTTCGAAGAAGTTGTAGGGTTGAATTATCTGGCAAAATACCAGACGACTATGACTCGTGAAAACTTTCGAGTTCACACATAATATGGAAGGCATAGGTTCAACCCATCGAGGCATCTTAGGAGCATATACCACAATTTCAGGAATAAATAACACAAGCTCGAGAGTAGAGCATGCTGGAGAAAGCAGATGATACAATTTACCAAAGGCATTATATATTAAAGGAAAGGATCACGAGGTTATTGAATAAGGAGGACACTGTCGAATAATAATCCAATAAAGGATCTGACCGTCCATAGCGGAGCTGATGTGAGCATCGGCACACAATCAGTTGAAGAAAGGATGCAAGGGGATCAGATTATAGAAACAATTGACTAACTCAAAGCTCAAATGCAAAAGAATTATGATTTCAGATCAAGGGATCAAAAGCAAATGCTCTGATTAAGGATGGATAAGTTGCGTAGACTTAAGCGTACAATCGGTGGCAATCCGATTGGTCGAGAACAAGCTCATGTTCAAAAATGACGTCTGAGCCAGAAAGATAATTTAAAAGGATCAACTAATGATTGCGTGCATTCGCACTCATGTTGAATCAAAGGGATCAAAATGACGGTGCCTAAGGATACTAACGAATATTGCGAGACATATGGAAAGCATCCATCATGCAAGCAGACAAGTATTGCAGAGCAATAAGCTACTAAGGATTTTTGGAGGATCGAATAGTATTTTGATGACCATTGTGAAACACATGAACAACTGGGGATGAGCGGATACTCGATAAGGGCGGGATATTATCCATAGGGGTATTCAGGTGGCAAGGAACTGCAAGGCAGTAGGCACAAAATATTCTCGGAACAATACAGAGAATTTTCGGTGTATCTTGTAATAACAAGATCAATGGGATTTGAAAGGGCAAGTGAATGTAGTTATCCATAATGATATAACAGTGGTAGGGAATTTGCAAAGGCGATGGGCACAAAGTCTCGAAAGAGTAGCACAGAGTAACTACAAAATCTTCTGGTGCAGCAGGCGATCATCTGGCCTGAATGGGGCTCTCCGGGAGGAAGTATTTTCGAGAACCTAAAGTTAGATTTTAGCAAAATCATTTAATCCTAATAGAAGAGAGATCAGAGTCCCAAAGTAAGGATCGAGGAGTAAAAGATCCTAATACCACCCAGATGGCGACGTGGGCCCATGGGCCGCACAGCCATGTTAGAAAAACAGTTTTCATCGACTAGACTCAACTTCGGCCAAGGAGTTGGAAAGGGGATTCCTACAGGCAGTCGGCTCTGATACCAACTTGTGACGCCCCCGATTTAATCGTACACTAATCATACACGCAAACGTGTACGATCAAGATCAGGGACTCACGGGAAGATATCACAACACTACTCTACAAATAAAAATAAGTCATACAAGCATCATATTACAAGCCAGGGGCCTCGAGGGCTCGAATACAAGAGCTCGATCATAGACGAGTCAGCGGAAGCAACAATATCTGAGTACAGACATAATTTAAACAAGTTTGCCTTAAGAAGGCTAGCACAAACTGGGATACAGATCGAAAGAGGCGCAGGCCTCCTGCCTGGGATCCTCCTAACTACTCCCGGTCGTCGCCAGCAGGCAGCACGTAGTAGTAGGCACCTCCGGTGTAGTAGGAGTCGTCGTCGACGGTGACGTCTGGCTCCTGGACTCCAGCATCTGGTTGCGACAACCAGAATGAAAGGAAAAGGGGGAAAAGGGGGAGAAAGCAACCGTGAGTACTCATCCAAAGTACTCGCAAGCAAGGAGCTACACTACATATGCATGGTATCAAATGGAGTAAGGGTATCATATGTGGACTGAACTGCAGAATGCCAGAATAAGAGGGGGATAACTAATCCTTTCGAAGACTACGCTTCTGGCAGCCTCCGTCTTGTGGCATGTAGAAGAGAGTAGACTGGAGTCCTCCAAGTAGCATCGCATAGCGTAATCCTAACCGATGATCCTCCCCTCGTCGCCCTGTGAGAGAGCGACCACCGGTTGTATCTGGCACTTGGAAGGGTGTGTTTTATTAAGTATCTGGTTCTAGTTGTCATAAGGTCAAGGTACAACTCCAAGTCGTCCTGTTACCGAAGATCACGGCTATTCGAATAGATTAACTTCCCTGCAGGGGTGCACCACATTCCCCAACACGCTTGATCCCATTTGGCCGGACACACTTTTCGGGGTCATGCCCGGCCGCGAAAGATCAACACGTCGCAGCCCCACCTAGGCACAACAGAGAGGTCAGCACGCCGGTCTAAACCTAAGCGCACAGGGGTCTGGGCCCATCGCCCTTAGCACACCTGCACGTTGCGAACGCGGCCGGAAGCAGAACTAGCCCCCTTAATACAAGAGCAGGCTTACGTTCCAATCCGGCGCGCGCCGCTCAGTCACCGACGTCACGAAGGCTTCGGCTGATACTACGACGCCGGGATACCCATAACTACTCCCGCGTAGATGGTTAGTGCGTATAGACCAAATGGCCAGACTCAGATCAAAAACCAAGATCTCGTTAAACGTCTTAAGTATCCGCGAACGCCGACTAGGGCCAGGCCCACCTCTCTCCTAGGTGGTCTCAACCTGCCCTGTCGCTCCGCCTCAAGTAACAGTCGGGGGCCGTCGGGAACCCAGGCCCACCACTACCTGGATGGAGCCACCTGCCCCTTCAGCCCCCATCTCCGAACAGTAACACAGGTAAGGTAACTGTGTAAAGTATATTTTATATGCCCGTGATCACCTCCCGAAGTGATCACGGCCCAGTAGTATAGCATGGCAGACGGACAAGAGTGTAGGGCCACTGATGGAACACTAGCATCCTATACTAAGCATTAGGATAGCAGGTAAAGGTAACAACAGTAGTAGCAAGGACAGGCTATGCATCAGAATAGGATTAACGGAAAGCAGTAACATGCTACACTACTCTAATGCAAGCAGTAGAGATAAGAATAGGCGATATCTGGTGATCAAAGGGGGGGGGGCTTGCCTGGTTGCTCTGGCAAGAGAGAGGGGTCGTCAACACCGTAGTCGTATGGGGTAGCAGCGGCGTCGGTCTCGGTGTCTAGCGAGAGAAGAGGGGGAAGAAACAATAAATATAATGCAAGCATATGCATAGTGATGCATGACATGACAAGTAACGGCGTTAGAGGTGCCCTAACGCGGTAGTAGGTGATACCGGTGAAGGGGGATGACATCCGGGAAAGTACCCCCGGTCTTTCGCGTTTTCGGACCGATGAACCGGAGGGGGGAAAGTTGCGTGTTCGCTATGCTAGGGATGCGTGGCGGACGAACGGGTTGCGTAACCGGATTCGTCTCGTCGTTCTGAACAACTTTCATGTAGAAAGTATTTTCATCTGAGCTACGGTTTATTTTATATTAATTTTTAAATATTTTAAATCATTTTCTAGAAATTAGCATAATTAAATTAATTTAGAAATTGCAATTATGATGTCAGCGTGACATCAGCGTGACATCAGCATGATGTCAGCAGGACCAAAGGTTTGACTAGGTCAACCCTGCAGGTGGGTCCGGTTCACCATAGTCTCAGGTTAATTAATCATGGTTAACTCATTTAACTAAATGATTAGGTTAAATAGACATTATTAATTAAGTTAATTAATTAATTAACCAATTATATTATTTTCCTTTTCCTTTTTTTAACGTTCCACAGGGGCGGGCCCCACATGCCAGTGGCCTAGGAGGCCACTAGAGCGGGCGCTAGCGGGCGTGCTGGTGCGGGCGCCCGGACTGGGTTCGGCCTTCAGTGCCACGAGATGGGAGGACGCCGGGGCGGCGCCGGCCGGCGCCGACGTGGCAGCGGCGAGGCCGCGAGGCTGTGGTGATGCGGGCGTTGTCGAGGCGCCGGGACGGCGCGTTGGGGCGGACGAGGCGAGGCCGGGGCGTAGGCAGGGCGGCGCACTTGCAGGAGAGCAGGGGTCGACGGAGGTGAGCAGCGACGCAAGCGGTTGCGGCGGGTGGAGCTGGCAAGGCGCGGGCGAGGTCGGGCGCGCGTGCCGTCAGCGCGGGGGACGGACAGCAGGGGCGCAGCTGTGGGCGCGTTCAGGGGCACAGGGGTGGTGCGCGTGCGCGTACGCGCGGTGGCCAGGCGCGACGAGCGGCATCGCGGAACGAAGAAGAGGACGGGGCGCGAGGCAACCATGGGCACGGGCTGGCCGTGGGGACGCGAGCGCGGTCGCGGCCTTGGCCGAAGCCGTGAGTGCGAAGGGAAGAGGAGGAGAGGTCGGGGCTCACGGCGGGATGTAGGGAACTGGCAGCGGCTCGGGGAGGAGTCAGGGAAGCGAGATCCGGCGACGGGGCGGTGACACGACGGCGATCCGGGGCGGTGGCCGATCCTGGCGAAGACGGTGAGGGGGCTCCGGCGGCGCGGTCCTCGTGCGGCGCCAGAGGTGGTCGGGGCACGATGTGGCGGGGTGCACCCGGCCGGCGGTGCCTGCGGCGGGGCGGTGTAGTTGGGGGCCGGCGAGTGCCTGGCAACGGCGAAGCTCCGGGGGGGGGGGGGCAGAGGGCACGGGGCGCTGAGGTGGTTGCCCCGATCCAGAAGGGGATCGGGGAGTGGGGAGTGAGCGAGGGGAGTGGGAGGGGTTAGGGTTTCGGTCGGGTGGACCGGGGTTAAGTGGTGGGGGTGTGGGCCGGCCTGGTTGGCCCGATGGCTAGCTGGGCCAAGGCCCAGCGAGGGAGGGGGTTTCCCTTTCTTTTGTCTTTATTTTACTTTTGTTTAATTTTCCCTTTTTTTGTTTTCTGTTTTACTTTAGTTCCACTTTTATTTTAGTTTTGTAAACTATAAAAGCAGTCCCTAATTTAGTGTTAGCAAATAGGCTACTGCGACATAAGTTTGGGCAACTAAATAAAATAGTTTAATATTTTATTTTGTAAAAGGCATTTAACGAATTGTTTTTGTTACTGTTTAAAATATTTTTAGAGCATTAAAACCTTTTCTAAAAGTGTGGTTTCCCCACCATACTTTCCTATGCATTATTTGGCTCACCCCGAACATTTTAGTTTTAATATTTGAAAACTTTTATTGTTTGCTTGATTTTGAATTTGAATTTGAATCGATTTCAAACTAACGCGAGATTAGCAACAGTAATCGAGGTGACGTGGCACCATTAGTAGATGGTTACTATAGCTTAATTATCCGGGCGTCACAGATCATGAAACAATTTGCATTTGATATTTAAATTACCATGTTCATTGCAAATTTCACAAGTATGGCTAAGAAATTTTAAATTTTCAGCAATAACATTTAGCCTTTCTTGCAACCATTTAGTTTCTAAATGCTTATGCCTCTTGCAATATCTATCTCCCCTATTTGGTGTGTACATGCAAACCCAATGCACTCCACAAAAATTGACATGTTTATAGGAGACATTTTCATCATAACTAGTGCAATCATCATTAGTACTATGTATATTCAAAGAGTTTATGCTAACAACATTGCAATCATGCTCATCATTCAAAGATTTAGTGCCAAACATTCTAATGCATTCTTCTTCTAGCACTTGAGCACAATTATCAGAATCCTTATTCTCATGAAAGGTATTAAAAAGATGAAGCATATGAGGTACCCTCAATTCCATTTTTTTGTAGTTTTCTTTTATAGACTAAACTAGTGATAAAACAAGAAACAAAAAGATCCGATTGCAAGATCTAAAGATATACCTTCAAGTGCTAACCTCCTCGGCAACGGCGCCAGAAAAGAGATTGATGTCTACTACACAACCTTCTTCTTGTAGACGTTGTTGGGCCTCCAAGTGCAGAGGTTTGTAGGACAATAGAAAATTTCCCTCAAGTGGATGACCTAAGGTTTATCAATCCGTAGGAGGCGCAGGATGAAGATGATCTCTCTCAAGCAACCCTACAACCAAATAAGAAAGAGTCTCTTATGTCCCCAACACACCCAATACAATGGTAAATTGTATAGGTGCACTAGTTCGGCGAAGAGATGGTGATACAAGTGGTATATGGATGGTAGATAAAGGTTTTTGTAATCTGAAAATATAAAAACAGCAAGGCAACAAATGATAAAAATGAGCACAAACGGTATCGCAATGCGTTGAAACAAGGCCTAGGGTTCATACTTTCACTAGTGCAAGTTCTCTCAACAATAATAACATATTTGGATCATATAACTATCCCTCAACATGCAACAAAGAGTCACTCCAAAGTCACTAATAGCGGAGAACAAACGAAGAGATTATTGTAGGGTACGAAACCACCTCAAAGCTATCCTTTCTGATCGATCTATTCAAGAGTCCGTAGTAAAATAACACGAAGCTATTCTTTCCGTTCAATCTATCATAGAGTTCGTACTAGAATAACACCTTAAGATACAAATCAACCAAAACCCTAATGTCACCTAGATACTCCAATGTCACCTCAAGTATCTGTGGTGGGTATGATTATACGATATGCATCACACAATCACAGATTCATCTATTCAACCAACACAAAGTACTTCAAAGAGTGCCCCAAAGTTTCTACCGGAGAGTCAAGACGAAAACGTGTGCCAACCCCTATGTATAGGTTCATGGGCGGAACCCGCAAGTTGATCACCAAAACATACATCAAGTGGATCACGTGATATCCCATTGTCACCACAGATAAGCACGGCAAGACATACATCAAGTGTTCCCAAATCCTTAAAGACTCAATCCGATAAGATAACGTCAAAGGGAAAACTCAATTCATCACAAGAGATTAGAGGGGGAGAAACATCATAAGATCCAAATATAATAGCAAAGCTCGCGATACATCAAGATCGTACCACCTCAAGAACACGAGAGAGAGAGAGATCAAACACATAGCTACTGGTACATACCCTCAGCCCCGAGGGAGAACTACTCCCTCCTCGTCATGGAGAGCACCGGGATGATGAAGATGGCCACCGATGAGGGGTTCCCCCTTCGGCAGGGTGCCGGAACGGGTCTAGATTGGTTTTCGGTGGCTACAGAGGCTTCTGGCGGCGGAACTCCCGATCTATTCTGCTCAAAGTTTTTAGGGTATATGGGTATATATAGGAGGAAGAAGTACGTCGGTGGATCTTCGGGCTGTCCACGAGGCAGGGGGGCGCGCCCAGGGGGGTGGGCGCGCCCCCCACCCTCGTGGGCAGCCCGGGACTCTCCTGGTCCATCTCCGATACTCCGTGGGCTTCTTCTGGTCCAAAAATAAGTTCCATGAAGTTTCAGGTCAATTAGACTCCGTTTGATTTTCCTTTTCTGCGATACTCTAAAACAAGGAAAAAACAGAAACTGGCACTGGCACTGGGCTCTGGGTTAATAGGTTAGTCCCAAAAATAATATAAAAGTGCATAATAAAGCCCATAAACATCCAAAACAGATAATATAATAGCATGGAACAATAAAAAATTATAGATACGTTGGAGACGTATCAATTATTTTTGGAAATAATAAAAAATACTTGCAAAGAATCAAGGCCAGGGGGCCCACACCCTAGCCACGAGGGCCCCTGCTTCATGGGCCCCCCTGGAGCTCCACCGACCTCAACTCCAACTCCATATATTCGTGTTCGAGGAGAAAAAAACCAGGGAGAAAGATTCATCACGTTTTACGATACAGACCCGCCGCCAAGCCCTAAACTCTCTCGGGAGGGCTGATCTGGAGTCCGTTCGGGGCTCCGGAGAGGGGAATTTGTCGCCGTCGTTATCATCAACCATCATCCATCACCAATTTCATGATGCTCACCGCCGTGCATGAGTAATTCCATCGTAGGCTTGTTGGAAGGTGATGGTTGGATGAGATTTTTCATGTAATCGAGTTAGTTTTGTTAGGGTTTGATCCCTAGTATCACTATGTTCTGAGATTGATGTTGCTATGACTTTGCTATGCTTAATGCTTGTCACTAGGGCCCGAGTGGCATGATTTCAGATCTGAACCTATTATGTTTTCATGAATATATGTGAGTTCTTGATCCTATCTTGCAAGTCTATAGTCACCTACTATGTGTTATGATCCGGCTACCCTGAAGTGACAATAGTCGGGACCACTCCCGGTGATGACCGTAGTTTGAGGAGTTCATGTGTTCACTATGTGTTAATGCTTCGGTCCGGTACTCTATTAAAAGGAGGCCTTAATATCCCTTAGTTTCCGCTAGGACCCCGCTGCCACGGGAGGGTAGGACAAAAGATGTCATGCAAGTTCTTTTCCATAAGCACGTATGACTATATTCGGAATACATGCCTACATTACATTGATGAATTGGAGCTAGTTCTGTCTCACCCTATGTTATGACTGTTACATGATGAACCACATCCGACATAATTCTCTATCACCGATCCAATGCCTATGAGCTTTCCATATATTGTTCTTCGTTTATTTACTATTCCGTTGCTATTGTTATCATCACTATAAAACACCAAAACTATTACTTTTGCTATCGTTACCTTTTGCCACCGTTACCACTACTATCATATTACTTCTACTACTAAATACCTTGCTGCAGATATTAAGTTATCCAGGTGTGGTTGAATTGACAACTCAGCTGCTAATACTTGATAATATTCTTTGGCGCCCCTTGTGTCCAAAATAAATTTGGGTTGAATACTCTACCCTCGAAAACTGTTGCGATCCCCTATACTTGTGGGTTATCAAGACTATTTTCTGTCGCCGTTGCCGGGGAGCATAGCTCTATTCTTTGAGTCACTTGGGATTTATATCTGCTGGTCATTATGAAGAACTTGAAAGATGCGAAAACAAAAATTTATCCCTCAACTACGAGGGGAGGTAAGGAACTGCCATCTAGCTGTGCACTTGATTCACCTTCTGTTTTGAGTAAGCTTGTGACACCTAAACCTGCTTCTGCTATTAATTCTGATATGTCGCATATTATTGATGATGCCACTTCTGCTATGCATGATACTTATGATGAAACTACTTCTTTGCTTGATACTACTGTGCCACTTGGTGAATTTCTTGATGAACAACTTGCTAGGGCTAGAGAGAATGAAATTATTGAAACTGATAATATTGATGAAAGTGATGATGAAGGCTCTCCTAATAAATATGAATTGCCTGTTGTGCCTGAGGGCTATGTTATGGATGAAGAAACTAAAAGAGACTTTCTTGCATGCAGTGATAGAAGCGATCTTAAGAAATTATTAGCTAAGTTGAAACAAAAAACTCTGAATGCTAGAATGAAATATGATCCTGCTTATGCTACTTCACCTAGCTTTGTTACTGATAAGGATTATGAATTCTCTATTGATCCTAATATAATGAATCTGATCCTTTTTATGGCTATGAATCTGAAACTGTTGTGGCACATCTTACTAAATTAAATGATATAGCCACCCTGTTCACTAATGATGAGAGAACTCGCTACTTTTATATCCTTAAAATATTTCCGTTCTCATTAAAGGGTGATGCTAAGATATGGTTTAATTCTCTTGATCCTGGTTGTGTGCGTAGTCCCCAGGATATGATTTATTACTTCTCTGCTAAATATTTCCCTGCTCATAAGAAACAAGCTGCCTTAAGGGATATATATAATTTTGTGCAAATTGAAGAAGAGAGTCTCCCACAAGCTTGGGGGAGGCTTCTCTAATTACTTAATGCTTTGCCTGATCATCCTCTTAAGAAAAATGAAATACTTGATATCTTTTATAATTGACTAACCGATGCTTCCATAGACCACCTGGATAGTTGTGATGGTTCTGTTTTCAGGGAAAGAACACTAGATGAAGCTGAAATTCTATTGAATAATATGTTGACAAATGAAAATAATTGGACACTTCCTGAGCCAACTCCTGAGCCTATTCCTAAACCAACTCCGAAGAAAAGGGGTATTCTATTTTTCAGTCCTGAAGATATGCAAGAGGCAAAGAAATCCATAAAAGAAAAGGGTATTAAAGCTGAAGATGTTAAGAATTTATCACCTATTGAAGAAATACATGGTCTTAATTTACCGCCTGTTGAAGAAATATATGGTTTTAATCCATCACCTATTGAAGACACACATGGTCTTGATAACCCGACACCGGTAGTAAAGGTAAATTCTCTCTATAGATATGATAAAGCTGAAATCCCTCCTACTAAGTTTGCTAGCCAATGTTTGGATGAGTTTGATAACTTTATGGTTAAGCAAGAAGACTTCAATGCTTATTTTGGTAGACAATTGAAACAAAATGCTTATATGATTGAACACTTGGGTGATTATATGTCTAGAGTTAAAGGTGAACTTAAACTCATTAGTAAACATGCTTCTATGGTTACCACTCAAGTAGAACAAGTACTTAAAGCTCAGAATGATTTGCTCAATGAATTAAATAGTAAGAAAAATGATAATGTTGTTAGAGTTATGACTAGAGGTCGTAAAATGACCCAGGAACCTTTGTATCCTGAGGGCCATCCTAAGAAAATTGAGCAAGATTCTCAGAGAAATGATATTGATCCACCTAGTCCTTCTAAGAGGAAGAAAAAGAAAAATGATAGGACTTTGCATGCTTCTAGTGAACCTGTTGTTGACACGCCTGAGAATCCCAATGATATTTCTATTTCTGATGCAGAAACACAATCTGGTAATGAACATGAAACTAGTGATAATGTTAATGATAATGTTCATGTTGATGCTCAACCTAGCAATGATAATGATGTAGAAGCTGAACCTGTTGTTGATCTTGATAACCCACAATCAAAGAATCAACGTTATGATAAAAGAGACTTTGTTGCTAGGAAGCACAGTAAGGAAAGAGAGCCTTGGGTTCAGAAACCCATGCCTTTTACTCCTAAGCCATCCAAGAAAAAGGATGATCAGGATTTTGAGTGCTTTACTGAAATGATTAGACCTATCTTTTTGCGTATGCGTTTGACTGATATGCTTAAAATGAATCCTTATGCTAAGTACATGAAAGATATTGTTACTAATAAAAGAAAGATACCGGAAGCTGAAATTTCCACCATGCTTGCTAATTATACTTTTAAGGGTGGAATACCTAAGAAACTAGGAGATCCAGGAGTACCAACTATACCATGCTCCATTAAAAGAAACTATGTTAGAACTGCTTTATGTGATCTTGGGGCCGGTGTTAGTGTTATGCCTCTCTCTTTATATCGTAGACTTGATTTGAATAAGTTAACACCTACTGAAATATCCTTGCAAATGGCTAATAAATCAACTGCTATACCTGTCGGTATTTGTGAGGATGTGCCTATTGTGGTTGCAAACGTTACTATTTTAACGGACTTTGTTATTCTTGATATTCCCAAGGGCGATAGTATGTCTATTATTATTGGAAGACCCCTTTTGAATACTGCAGGGGCGGTTATTGATTGCACCAAAGGCAATGTCACTTTTCATGTTAATGGTAATGAGTGTATGGTACACTTTCTGAGGAAACAACCTCAAGTCCACAGTATCAATTCTATTGGAAAAATTCCATTGATTATTTTTGGAGGTTTTGAATTTCCTCTTCCTACTGTCAAGAAGAAATATGATATTCTTATTATTGGGGATGTGCATATCCCCGTTGAGGTAACATAGTGTCATTCGAAATTTCTTCGGTTTCATGTTACTCGAAATGAGTTTGTTAACAAGACTTGATCAACCTTGTTAGTGGATTCCTTTTGATGAGCATGAGATGGATGAAGTTTGAAAGCAAAACCTTCTGTACCCTCCTTTTACTTTTTGTTATTTAGTTGAAATAAAGTAAAAATAGTATTTTCTGTCAGTTTTTTGAATTATCCGTGCAATATAAAAATACCCCGAAAATAAAAGTTCTCCAAATGCCCTGCCAATTTAATATGGTTTTTATGGAATATTTGAGAATATCTGGCACTGAGAACACAGCAGGGGGAGCAAGCACCTGGCCACGAGGGTCCAGGGGGCGCCCCCTGCCTCGTGGGCCCACGGTGGCTCCCCTCCACTTATTCCTGCACCCACACTTCTTCTTCCTCCCAAAAAAATCACCATCCAGCTCAAGCACGAGTTCTAGCTCATTTTGGTGCGATTTTCGATCTCCTTGCTCAAAGCACCTCTCACAAAACTGCTTTGGGGGATTGTTCCTTGGTATGTGACTCCTCCATTGGTCCAATTAGTTTTTGTTCTAGTACTTTATTCATTGCAAATTTGTGCTGCCTAGGTGACCATGTTCTTGAGCTTGCATGTCAAATTTATATGGTTCCAAGTAGTTCTAATGCATGATATAGGTCCTAGGCACTTGTAGGAGTAGTTGCTATCAATTTTGTTGAGCTTGGTTCCTTTTTATAAGTTACTAAAAAATTCAGAATTTTTCAGAAAATAATGAAGAGATTTTTGAGGGGCTCATCGAGCCGAAGCTCGAAGGAAAAGCAAAATGAAGAAGCAGAGAGGCCCAAATATAATCTGCCTCGCACCGCGGAGGTTCGGCCGTGTGAATGGCCTTCCAATGATTTCTTGAGAGTAGTCGGGATTTATGATGATTTTTATGAATTGGCTAAGAATGCAGGCCTCACCGACTTCCTCCGCGAGCAACGCGAACAGTATCTCTTACTCACCAATACTTTTGTGCAAAACTTCTACTATTATCCTAAAGAATCACCTCCTTCAGTAGAGTTTCATTTATATGACATGGTTAAGAAGATGTCACTATATGAATTTTGCAGGGTTTGCAAATTACCTTTCAAGGGTAGCTTAGAGGAACCACATCGTAGAGATGTGGACGGGTTCATTGACACTATTACTGTAGGGGAAACTAGGAAAGTTTCCGATGCAAGAATCACTAGCATACATTTTCCTGTTTTACGCTACTTTGCAATATTTGCTAGTCGTTGCTTAATTGGTCGCGGAAACTGTGGAAACCTTAGTGTTCCTGATATAATTATTTTGTTCCATGGTTTATTCCGTGACGACTCTGTTAGTATGGGCGGTATTATTGCCAAACAGTTAAGTCTGAACCGTACAAAGGGCCCCATCTTTGGAGGTGTCTATGCTTCACGCCTTGCTGCATACTATAACATACCTATTAGGCACTATGAAAAGGAAGAAAAATTTCTCCCTGCTGTTTATTTAGATTATAAGAGTATGGTAGCACATGATTTTATTGTTAAGAATAGGGAAAATGAGCTTAAATACAAATTGTTCTTTGATAAACATCATCCTGAGGCTATTACCATGCCTGCTCCTTCCTTGTTTGATTTATCTGCAGGCAAGTACCTTGTTTCGTTGGAGGCCATTCACGCCTACCAGAACCCTACATCAGCTGCAGAGCCAGAGCCGGAACCACAATTTGATCCTCCACGACAGTCTGATTACCAATGGGATCCGGAGGTGATTGCTAGCCAGTGGCAATCTGAGTATCCATCATAGTACGACCCCAACTACAACTTTGGATATCCGCCAGTCCATCCGTGGCAATAGACCAACTTAGGCCAAAAGCCTAAGCTTGGGGGAGTACGTATTTCTCACCGTCATTACATTCATGTTCACACACTCATTGCTAGATGTCGGTGCTCATACTCTTTCACTGTAATATCCATGTTAGTTTATTTTCTCTTTTTATGCTTTCTTCTTGTGTGTTTGAAATAAACCTTAAGAAAAACAAAAAAAAATAGTTGTAGCCTTTAGCTAGTTTTAATTTCCATGCTTGTAGTAGTAATTAAAAAGAAAACCCAAAAAGATTTCCTGTTCTTCTTTTGCTTTTTGGGAGCTTTCCCATGTAAATAGTTTTATTTCTTTTCTTTTCTTTGGGGGTCGATAGCACAAGACCATAATTAAATTGTTAAAGTGGCTCTTATATGCATTATTGTTGATTTGACAAAAGAGCCCATATTGCCTTGTCTTCTCCTGTTTATTGAATGCTTGCAGATTCCAGCTTAGTCCAATGCACGTGCACTGTTATTATTATTCACATCATTCGGTTGTGCAAGTGAAAGGCAATTATGACGATATATGATGGACTGATTGAGATGAGAGAAGCTGGTATGAACTCGACCTCTCTTGTTTTTGTAAATATGATTAGTTCATCGTTCCTGATTCAGCCTATTATGAATGAACATGTTTGCAATGACAATTAGAGATTATAGTTGCTTATGCCATGCTTAATTAGCTAGGAGCTTATAATGGTTTACCTTGCGTGCCAACATGCTATTAAAATGGTTGTGATGTGGTATGATAGGGTGGTATCCTCTTTTGAACGATTTGAGTGGCTTGACTTGGCACATGTTCACTGATACGTCTCCAACACATCTATAATTTTTGATTGCTCCATGCTATATTATCTACTGTTTTGGACATTATTGGGCTTTATTATCCACTTTTATATTATTTTTGTGACTAACCTATTAACTGGAGGCCCAACCCAGAATTGCTGTTTTTTTGCTTGTTTTAGGGTTTCAAAGAAAAAGAATATCAAACGGAGTCCAAACCGAATGAAACCTTCGGGAACGTGATTTTCTCAACGAACAAGACCCGGGAGACTTGGACCCTATGTCAAGAAAGAAAAGAGGAGGCCACGAGGTAGGGGGGCGCGCCTACCCCCCCAGGCGCGCCCTCCACCCTCGTGGGCCCCCTGTTGCTCCACCGACGTACTCCTTCCTCCTATATATATACCTACGTACCCCCAAATGACCAGATACGGAGCCAAACCCCTAATTCCACCGCCGTAACTTTCTGTATCCACGAGATCCCATCTTGGGGCCTGTTCTGGAGCTCCGCCGGAGGGGGCATCGATCACGGAGGGCTTCTACATCAACACAATAGCCCCTCCGATGAAGTGTGAGTAGTTTACCTCAGACCTACGGGTCCATAGTTAGTATCTAGATGGCTTCTTCTCTCTTTTTGGATCTCAATACAATGTTCTCCCCCTCTCTTGTGGAGAACTATTCGATGTAATCTTCTTTTTGCGGTGTGTTTGTTGAGACCGATGAATTGTGGGTTTATGATCAAGTCTATCTATGAATAATATTTTAATCTTCTCTGAATTATTTTATGTATGATTGGTTATCTTTGCAAGTCTCTTCGAATTATTAGTTTGGTTTGGCCTACTAGATTGATCTTTCTTGCAATTGGAGAAGTGCTTAGCTTTGGGTTCAATCTTGCGGTGTCCTTTCCCAGTGACAGTAGGGGCAGCAAGGCACGTATTGTATTGTTGCCATCGAGGATAACAAGATGGGGTTTTCTTCATATTGCATGAGTCTATCCCTCTACATCATGTCATCTTGCTTAAGGCGTTACTCTGTTCTTAACTTAATACTCTAGATACATGCTGGATAGCGGTCGATGAGTGGAGTAATAGTAGTAGATGCAGGCAGGAGTCAGTCTACTTGTCTTAGACGTGATGCCTATGTACATGATCATACCTAGATATTCTCATAACTAGGCTCAATTCTGTCAATTTCTCAACAGTAATTTGTTCACCCACCGTAGAATACTTATGCTCTCGAGAGAAGCCACTAGTGAAACCTATGGCCCCCGGGTCTATCTTTTTCATATTAATTTCCTACTACTTAGTTATTTCCTTTGCTTTTTTACTTTGCCTTTATTTTACTTTGCATCTCTATCACAAAAATACCAAAAATATTATCTTTATCATATCTATCAGATCTCACTCTCGTAAGTGGCCTTATAGGGATTGACAACCCCTATTTGCGTTGGTTGCGAGGATTTATTTGTTTTGTGCAGGTACAAGGGACTCGCGCGTAGCCTCCTACTGGATTGATACATTGGTTCTCAAAAAATGAGGGAAATACTTACGCTACTTTGCTGCATCATCCCTTCCTCTTCGGGGAAAACCAACGCAGTGCTCAAGAGGTAGCAAGAAGGATTCTGGCGCCGTTGTCGGGGAGGTCTACGCAAAAGTCAACATACCAAGTACCCATCACATACCCTTATCTCCCGCATTACATTATTTGCCATTTGCCTCTTGTTTTCCTCCCCCACTTCACCCTTGCTGTTTTATTCGCCCTCTCTCTATATCCTCCCTCTCTTTCTTTATTTGCCTCTTTTTGCCCGCTTGCTTTTTGTTTGCTCGTGTGTTAGTTTGCTTGCTTGTCACGATGGCTCAAGATAATACTAAATTGTGTGACTTCACTAATACCAACAACAATGATTTTATTAGCACTCTGATTGCTCCTCTTACCGATGCTGAATCTTGTGAAATTAATACTACTTTGCTGAATCTTGTCATGAAAGATCCGTTTTCCGGCCTTCCTAGTGAAGACGCCGCTACCCATCTAAATAGCTTCGTTGATTTGTGTGACATGCAAAAGAAGAAAGATGTGGATAATGATATTGTTAAATTGAAGCTATTTCCTTTTTCGCTTAGAGATCGTGCTAAAGCTTGGTTTTCGTCTTTGCCTAAAAATAGTATTGATTCATGGAACAAGTGCAAAGATGCTTTTATCTCTAAGTATTTTCCTCCCGCTAAGATCATCTCTCTTAGAAACGATATTATGAACTTTAAGCAACTTGATCATGAACATGTTGCACAAGCTTGGGAGAGAATGAAACTAATGATACGTAATTGTCCTACTCATGGTTTAAATTTGTGGATGATTATACAAAATTTGTATGCCAGATTGAATTTTGCTTCTAGAAATCTTTTAGATTCGGCCGCAGGAGGCACTTTTATGGAAATCACTTTAGGAGAAGCTACTAAACTCCTAGAATATTATGGTTAATTATTCCCAATGGCATACTGAAAGATCTACTAATAAAAAGGTGCATGCGATAGAAGAAATTAATGTTTTGAGTGGAAAGATGGATGAACTTATGAAATTATTTGCTAATAAGAGTGTTTCTTCTGATCCCAATGATATGCCCTTGTCTACTTTGATTGAGAATAATAATGAATCTATGGATGTGAATTTTGTTGGTAGGAACAGTTTTGGTAACAACGCGTATAGAGGAAATTTTAATCCTAGGCCTTATCCTAGTAATCCCTCTAATAATTATGGTAATTCCTACAACAATTCTTATGTAAATTATAATAATATGCCCTCTGATTTTGAATCTAATATTAAAGAATTTATTACTTTGCAAAAGAATTTTAATGCTATGATTGAAGAAAAATTGCTTAAGATTGATGATTTGGCTAGGAACGTTGATAGAATTTCTGTTGATGTTGATTCTTTGAAACTTAGATCTATTCCACCTAAGCATGATATCAATGAGTCTCTCAAAGCCATGAGAATTTCCATTGATGAGTGCAAAGAAAGAACCGCTAGGATGCGTGCTAAGAAAGATGCCTTTATAAGAGCATGTTCTTCTAGCTCCTATGAAAATAAAGATGAAGATCTAAAAGTTATTGATGTGTCCCTTATTAAATCTTTGTTTTGCAATATGAATCTTGATAATTATGGGACTGAATATGACCCACCTTTACCTAGAAGGCGTTCTAAGAATTCGGAATTTGTTGATCTTGATGCTAAATTTGATAAAAGTGGGATTGAAGAAATTAAAACTTTAGATGTTGCTAAGCCCACTATTATGGATTTCAAGGAATTTAACTATGAAAATTGCTCTTTGATTGATTGTATTTGCTTGTTGCAATCCGTGCTAAATTCTCCTCACGCTTATAGTCAAAATAAAGCGTTTACTAAACATATCGTTGATGCCTTGATGCAATCTTATGAAGAAAAACTTGAATTGGGAGTTTCTATCCCTAGAAAACTTTATGATATGTCGGAACCAACTATTAAAATTAAAATTAAAGATCATGAATGCTATGATTTATGTGATTTGGGTGCTAGTGTTTCGATGATTCGAATGACTTTGTGTGATTTGTTAGGTTTCCGTGATTTTGATGATTGCTCTCTAAACTTGCACCTTGCGGATTCCACTATTAAGAAACCTATGGGAAAATTAATGATGTTCTTATTGTTGCAAATTGGAATTATGTGCCCGTAGATTTTATTGTTCTTGACACAGATTGCAATCCTTCATGTCCTATTATTCTTGGTAGACCTTTCCTTAGAACGATTGGTGCAATTATTGATATGAAGGAAGGAAATATTAGATTCCAATTTCCATTAAGGAAAGGCATGGAACACTTCCCTAGAAAGAAAATTAAATTACCTTATAAATCTATTATGAGAGCCACTTATGGATTGCCTACCAAAGATGGCAATACCTAGATCTATTCTTGCTTATTATGCCTAGCTAGGGGCGTTAAACGATAGCGCTTGTTGGGAGGCAACACAATTTTATTTTTATTCCTTGCTTTTCTCTCCTGTTTAGTAATAAATAATTTATCTAGCCTATGTTTTGGTTGTGTTTTTTCTGTTTAATTAGTGTTTGTGCCAAGTAGAACCGTTGGGAAGACTTGGGGAAAGTCTTGTTGAACTTGCTGTAAAAAACAGAAACTTTAGCGCTCACGAGAACTGCTGCCATTTTTATTTGGAAAGTGCTATTTAGTTAATTATTTTTGCAGATGATTAATAGATAAATTCCTCACGTCCAAAATTTATTTTAGAATTTTTGGGGTTCCATATCTTGCCCTAGCTACAGATTACTACAGACTGTTCTGTTTTTGACAGATTCTGTTTTCCGTGTGTTGTTTGCTTATTTTGATGAATCTATGGCTAGTAAAATAGTTTATAAACCATAGAGAAGTTGTAATGCAGTAGGTATAACACCAGTATAAATAAATAATGAGTTCATTACAGTACCTTGAAGTGGTCTTTTATTTTCTTTCGCTAACGGAGCTCACGAGATCTTCTACTTTAAGTTTTGTGTTGTGAAGTTTTCAAGTTTTGGGTAAAGATTTGATGGATTATGGAACAAGGAGTGCCAAGAGCCTAAGCTTGGGGATGCCCATGGCACCCCCAAGATAATCTAAGGACACATAAAAGCCAAAGCTTGGGGATGCCCCGGAAGGCATCCCCTCTTTCGTCTACTTCTATCGGTAACTTTACTTGGAGCTATATTTTTATTCGCCACATGATATGTGTTTTTCTTGGAGCGTCTTGTATGATTTGAGTCTTTAATTTTTAGTTTACCACAATCATCCTTGATGTACACACCTTTTGAGAGAGCCATACATAATTTGGAATTTGTTAGAATACTCTATGTGCTTCGCTTATATCTTTTGAGTTATATAGTTTTTGCTCTAGTACTTCACTTATATCTTTTAGAGCACGGTGGTGGATTTGTTTTATAGAAACTATTGATCTCTCATGCTTCACTTAGATTATTTTGAGAGTCTTAGTAGCATGATAATTTGCTTAAAATCCTAATATGCTAGGTATTCAAAGTTAGTAAAATTTTCTTAAGAGTGTTTTGAATACTACGAGAAGTTTGATCCTTGATGATTGTTTTGAGATATGGAGGTAATAATATCAAAGTCGTGCTAGTTGAGTAGTTGTGAAATTGAGAAATACTTGTGTTGAAGTTTGCAAGTCCCATAGCATGCACGTATGGTAAACATTATGCAACAAATTTGAAACATGAGTTGTTATTTGATTGTATTCCTTATGAGTGGCGGTCGGGGACGAGCGATGGTCTTTTCCTACCAATCTACCCCCCTAGGAGCATGCGCGTAGTACCGAGGTTTTTGATGACTTGTAGATTTTTGCAATAAGTATGTGAGTTCTTTATGACTAATGTTGAGTCCATGGATTATACGCACTCTCACCCTTCCATCCTTGCTAGCCTCTTCGGTAACGTGCATTGCCCTTTCTCACATTGAGAGGTGGCGCAAACTTTGTCGGTGCATCCAAACCCCGTGATATGATACACTCTTTCACACATAAACCTCCTTATATCTTCCTCAAAACAGCCACCATACCTACCTATTATGGCATTTCCATAGCCATTCCGAGATATATTGCCATGCAACTTTCCAGCATTCCATTCATCATGACACATTCATTATTGTCATATTGCTTAGCATGATCATGTAGTTGACATAGTATTTGTGGCAAAGCCACCGTTCATAATTCTTTCATACATGTCACTCTTGGTCCATTGCATATCCTGGTACACCGCCGGAGGCATTCATATAGAGTCATCTTTTGTTCTAGTATCGAGTTGTAATCATTGAGTTGTAAATAAATAGAAGTGTGATGATCATCATTTTCTAGAGCATTGTCCCAAGTGAGAAAAAAAAAGAGAGAGGAAGGCCATAAAAAATAGAAGGCCCAAAAAAATAATGAGAGAAAAAGAGAGAAGGGACAATGTTACTATCCTTTGCCACACTTGTGCTTCAAAGTAGCACCTTAATATTCATGTTAGAGAGTCTCTTGTTTTGTCACTTTCATATACTAGTGGGAATTTTTCATTTTAGAACTTGGCTTGTATATTCCAACAATGGGCCTCCTCAAGTGCCCTAGGTCTTCGTGAGCAAGCAAGTTGGATGCACACCCATTAGTTTCTTTTGTTGAGCTTTCATACATTTATAGCTCTAGTGCATCCGTTGCATGGCAATCCCTACTCCTTGCATTAACATCAATCGGTGGGCATCTCCATAGCCCATTGATTAGCCTCGTTGATGTGAGACTTTCTCCTTTTTTGTCTTCTCCACATAACCCCCTCATTATATTCTATTCCACCCATAGTGCTATGTCCATGGCTCGCGCTCATATATGGCGTGAAAGTTTATAGGTTTGAGCGTACTAAAGTATGAAACAATTGCTTGGCTTGTCATCGGGGTTGTGCATGATGAGAGCATTCTTGTGTGATGAAAATGAAACATGGCTAAACCATATGATTTTGTAGGGATGAACTTTCTTTGGCCATGTTATTTTGAGAAGACATAATTGCTTAGTTAGTATGCTTGAAGTATTATTATTTTTATGTCAATATGAACTTTTGTCTTGAATCTTTCGGATCTGAATATTCATACCACAATTAAGAAGAACTACATTAAAATTATGCCAAGTAGCACTCCACATCAAAAATTCTGTTTTTATCATTTACCTACTCGAGGACGAGCAGGAATTAAGCTTGGGGATGCTTGATACGTCTCCAATGTATCTATAATTTTTGATTACTCCATGCTATATTATCTACTGTTTTGGACATTATTGGGCTTTATTATCCACTTTTATATTATTTTTGGGACTAACCTATTAACTGGAGGCCCAGCCCAGAATTGCTGTTTTTTTGCCTGTTTTAGGGTTTCGAAGAAAAAGAATATCAAACGGAGTCCAAACGGAATGAAACCTTTGGGAACGTGATTTTCTCAACGAACAAGACCCGGGAGACTTGGACCCTACGTCAAGAAAGAAAATAGGAGGCCACGAGGTAGGGGGCGCGCCCTCCACCCTCGTGGGCCCCCTATTGCTCCACCGACGTACTCCTTCCTCCTATATATACCTACGTACCCCCAAACGACCAGATACGGAGCCAAAACCCTAATTCCACCGCCGTAACTTTCTGTATCCACGAGATCCCATCTTGGGGCCTGTTCCGGAGCTCCGCCGGAGGGGGCATCGATCACGGAGGGCTTCTACATCAACACCATAGCCCCTCCGATGAAGTGTGAGTAGTTTACCTCAGACCTACGGGTCCATAGTTAGTAGCTAGATGGCTTCTTCTCTCTTTTTGGATCTCAATACAATGTTCTCCCCCTCTCTTGTGGAGAACTATTCGATGTAATCTTCTTTTTGCGGTGTGTTTGTTGAGACCGATGAATTGTGGGTTTATGATCAAGTCTATCTATGAATAATATTTGAATCTTCTCTGAATTCTTTTATGTATGATTGGTTATCTTTGCAAGTCTCTTCGAATTATCAGTTTGGTTTGGCCTACTAGATTGATCTTTCTTGCAATGGGAGACGTGCTTAGCTTTGGGTTCAATCTTGCGGTGTCCTTTCCCAGTGACAGTAGGGGAAGCAAGGCATGTATTGTATTGTTGCCATCGAGGATAACAAGATGGGGTTTTCTTCATATTGCATGAGTCTATCCCTCTACATCATGTCATCTTGCTTAAGGCGTTACTCTGTTTTTAACTTAATACTCTAGATGCATGCTGGATATAGCGGTCGATGAGTGGAGTAATAGTAGTAGATGCAGGCAGGAGTCGGTCTACTTGTCTCGGACGTGATGCCTATATACATGATCATACCTAGATATTCTCATAACTATGCTCAATTCTGTCAATTGTTCAACAGTAATTTGTTCACCCACCGTAGAATACTTATGCTCTCGAGAGAAGCCACTAGTGAAACCTATGGCCCCCGGGTCTATCTCTATCATATTAATCTCCTACTACTTAGTTATTTCCTTTGCTTTTTTACTTTGCCTTTATTTTACTTTGCATCTTTATCACAAAAATACCAAAAATATTATCTTTACCATATCTATCAGATGTCACTCTCGTAAGTGGCCTTATAGGGATTGACAACCCCTATTTGCGTTGGTTGCGAGGATTTATTTGTTTTGTGCAGGTACGAGGGACTCGCGCGTAGCCTCCTACTGGATTGATACCTTGGTTCTCAAAAACTGAGGGAAATACTTATGCTACTTTGCTGCATCATCCCTTTCTCTTCGGGGAAAACCAACACAGTGCTCAAGAGGTAGCATTCACGCATGTAGTTGAAACAAAATCAACATAGCCTCTATGATATTTATGTTTGTCACAGCCCTAGAATTTGATTGCAATTAGTATCATAAGCATCCATGCATCATGTCTATATTTGTTTGAAATTTGAAATGGGGATGACAAGCCCTAGCACTAAATGAAATGCAGTTAGGATCAAAATAAAAAATATTTTCAATAAACCCAGAATGCCCTTTAGAAAAGTTCATTATTTTTGATAAAGGTGAAAACCTCTGCCAAAAATGATGCACATATTTTTAGGCCATTCTGGATTTTTGAATAACCCATATTGTATTTCAATTGGGGCATTTAAATACTATTAATATTTTTAAAATGCTCCAATAATTCTGAAAATAGTTAAGGGCCTCTGTAATAATTCATTTAATGCCCACAATTATTTTCAGGATTTATTAAAATGATTTGGGTTATAAACTAAATCAAAACAAAATAACATAAATAGAAAACAGAAACAGAATTAGAAAGAGAGGAACCTACCTGGCAAAGCCCACCTGGCCTGTTACTGTAGTGGCCCAGCTCCTCCAGCCGGCCCAGCCCAGCTGGCTAGTGCCAGTCGTCTTCAACCTCTGCCAGTAGGCAGAGGCAAAGGCGGGCACGGCGCGCGCTGAGGCCGCCACCTCCTCCCTGCCTACCTCACGCCCCTGAGGCTCTCTCCCAGTGCCACGGAGACGGCCATGCACCCCCAGACCCTATCACTCCTCCCCCGTGCTCATCCCCTCCCCTGTCCCTCTCGCGCGCACCCACCCGAGCGCAGCCACCACCGCTCGCCGTTTCTGCGCCCACTGCCATCCCCTCGCCCCCTCGATGCATCTAGAAGCTTTACTGCAACGCCTGACGTCTCCAAGCTGACGCGCTCGAGCCCGTACGCGCTGCGTCGCCGGCATCGGCTTCATCTTCCTCCTCGGGCTCCGACGAACGTCATCACCGCTCCGCCGTCTGCAGGCCTTCCCCGAGCCCCTCGAGCCTTCCGTCCGAAGCGCTATGAGCTCCTGCATCTAACCCCCCTCCCCCCGAGCTCGATTATGCCCCGTAGCCGTAGCCCCCTTGCCGACCGAATCGCGCTGCCGCCTGGCCTCGTCACCGATGTGGCTCCGGTGACCAATTGGTCTTGTGTGTGTGCCGTTGCGCTCGTAGCAACGCCTAGTGCCTCTGTAGCCTGCTACTTTTCTCGAACGCAAGCCGTAGTGCCAAACCCACCACCACCCGAACTCCGGCCGCCGCCCAAGTGGTCGCCGCCGTCGACCCCGGCCTCCCTGCGTCCAGCTGCGAGCACCCCTGGATGCGGGCGAGCGAGGTCTTCCTCGCGGTGCCCACATCACGTCCAACCGCCGCCCGTAGCGCATTCCCGGGCATCGCCGACGCGTTCGCGTGCTCGCCGACGTTCAACTCCGGCGTGCTGACATGGCACTGTCGTTAGGGACTAATTACCCTGCTAATTAACCTCCTCTCTCACTGACATATGGGCCCCGCACCCAAATTAACCTTGGGTTTATTCCCTGTTTATTTTAGATTAATCCAGTGGCCCCACGCGTCATCATTGACCCAGCTGACGTGGTCATTGACCAGGCCCACATGTCAGTCACACTAGCCAGCTCTGTGAGACTGACTAGTGGGTCCCAGCCATCAGGTTTTGACTCTGGGCGACCCTGTTGACCCGCTGACGTCATGCTTATGCATTGCTGACACAGCTAATCATTTTCTGGATTAAAAATAATTCAGAAAATTCCAGAAATTAGTGTAAACTTCTAAAATTCATAGAAATTCAACCGTAACTCCAAATGAAATAAATTATATATGAAAAATGATCAGAAAAACCCAAGGAATCTGAATATGGCATTTTCATGCATGTTTGAGCAACTTAACCTCACTGTCTAGTCCAAAACATGATAATGCACTATTTGAATTCATAGTTTGAATTTGAATTTGAACCTTGAGTTCAAATCAACCCAAACCTTTCTGCTACTAGTTGCATTAGCTCAAATCCCATCATATTGCCATGTCATGATCATGCATCATATTGTTGCATTGCATTGATTGTGTTCCCTCTTGTTTTGCCGGTGGTTGTTCCCCCTCGGTAGGTGTATGTTTCGGCGATGAGTTCGATGACACCGATGAAGAGCTTTACTATCTTCAGAAGTGCCAGGCAAGCAAAAACCCCTTGTTCATTCCGATACAAACCCACTCTCTCGCTCCTGCTCTCTTTTACTGCATTAGGACAACAACGATTCAACTGTTACATGCTGCGGTAGTTGAACCCCTTTCCTTTGCATGGCCTGTCATTGCCACAGTAAATAGATGAAACCCACTAGCATGAGTAGGAGTAGTTTGAGCCCCGATGTCCCTACTCATTCATGTTTGCTTGTCATGCCTGCTATTGCTTAGAGTTGTGTCAGGTCTGATTCATCGGGAATGAATTGGAATGGTGATGAACATGTCCTACCGTTGAGAGCTAAGTGTGTGAACACGATTTGGTAAAGGTAGCGGTGAGAGGCCATGTAGGAGTACATGGTGGGTTGTCTCATTGAAACCGTCCTCAGGAACTGAGTTCTGTGTCTGTGATCCATGAACAACTACTACCACTCATTGGGATCCTTAATTGACCCTCTCGGCTTCTTAATCACCCTAGTACTCTGTCGAGGAGTTGCAACTAGTTTCTGGTGTTTGTAGGTTATGTGTTGGCGGCCGTGTGTAGCGCTGACCATAGGGGTGGGCTATGTTGCGGTAGATACACCGTGGCACGGTGTACCGGGCGCCCGTTTGGTGTCTCGGGAACCCTGTTCACATCGTTCGGGGCCGTATGTGGAAACCTCGGCCGGACTCCCTACGGATGGAACCTGGATAGGCGATAAACCTGGACTAGAGACTTAAGTGTTTAGGTAGGCCGTGGCCGACACCCTCGCCAGGCTTCCGCTTGAAGGTTGCCAAGATACATGACGTGTATATGGTGGTAAGTGGTGGGAGCGTGTGTGAAGAAGTACACCCCTGCAGGGTTATCATTATCTATTCGAATAGCCGAATTCCTCGGATATGGAAACTTGGACCCCTTGCATAGTTCATAGACAAGTGAAAGTGGATACTCTAAAACTCGCAAGATAAGTGTGAGTGCTATGGATGGCCTTCTCGTAGGGAGACGGGAGCGGATCCATAGTGGTGTATTGGATGGTGAATATGTGGACTCATGTGCGCCACCTTAAAAGAGTTGCTTGCAGTCGTAGTTCAAGTTAGCCACTGAGTCAAAGCTGGCTTGCTGCAGTTAAAACTCCACCCCCCTTGTTGATACCGATGCATATGTAGCTAGTTCTGATGTAAGTCTTGCTGAGTACCTTTGTACTCATGTTTGCTTAATTTATGTTTTGCAGAGAGACTTCAGTCTCGCTAGTAGTTCCGCGTGGACTTCAACGTTTAGCTTGATACCTCAGCTACGATCTTGTGCCCTCGGCAGGATCTGGTAGATAGTCAGGCTTCTTAGCCTTTTCCATTTGTAGATGTCTGTTCTCAGACATGTTAAGCTTCCGCATGTGCTCTGACTTGTATGCTATGATTGTTGGGTCATGAGACCCATGTTTGTATTACCTCGCTCCTCGGAGCCTAAAGAATAAATACTCTGAGTCATAGAGTCTTGTTGTGATTCCATGTTGTATCGCACATATTGAGCATATTGTGTGTATGATTGAAATGCTTGGTATGTGTGGGATCCGACAACCTAGTGGTTTATCCTTGGTAGCCTCTCTTATGGGGAAATGTAGTCTTGTGCTTCCATGAGCCATAGTAGTCCGCTACAGCTCGGTTCATCGGAGTCCTGCTAGCCTAGCACTACTGCTCCGGAACACTTGACTGGCCGGCATGTGATTCACTTCGTTCCTGTGTCTGTCCCTTCGGGGAAATGTCATGCGGTGACCTCCGGAGTCTTGTTAGCCCAGTGCTACAGCCCGGATTCGCACGCTGCTGACTGACATGCTCGATGTTGATTCATGTATGCCTGTCCCCGTAAGTTAGGGCCACTTTGGGTTCACGACTAGTCATGTCGGCCCGGGTTCTCTGTCATATGGATGCTAGCGACACTATCATATACGTGAGCCAAAAGGCGCAAACGGTCCCATGCCATGGTAAGGCGACACCCGTGGGAATACCGTGCGTGAGACCGCAAAGTGATATGAGGTGTTACCGGCTAGATCAACGTGACTTGGAATCGGGGTCCTGACAACGTTTGGTATCAGAGCCTGATTGCCTGTAGGATTACCAAGCCAAACTGGTCGAAGTTGAGTCTAGAAATGCTTTAGTTATATAAGGGAATTGATTGTGGAAGGGAACGTAAGGCTCTTTTTACTTCTTATACCTCATGGCCTTCTGATCTGAGTCAACCTCTTCTCTTCTACGGGGATTAAGAACTAGGCCTTCTCATCTATCTATCAGGATGACGAGTTACTATGATAGAGACTTATAGGATTGATGGATTTAAGCCTCAGTTCAGTTCCTACTACTTCCGTGTGTTCATAGTTGGTCTCGGAACCTTGATATTGTGCTTCTGAGTGGTTATGCCACCAATTTGTAGGATGTCTCAAAACTTTTTGAGCATTTACAGCCGTTATGCTGTCCGAGTCGTCCCAGGTTTCCAAACAATCTGATGCATTTGCAAAATCCTTTCCCTCTGGTTTTCGATGTTCCTCTGGGCCAGTTTATCCACACTAATCGGTGAGTTGAGGTACTCCGTTGCCTTGACATATATGTTGGAGCTATTATTATGACCCTAGGTGTTGTAGGGAGTCACCTAGTAATCTAGCCATGTTTTGTGTTCCCGGTGTGATAATTCTGGCCACCATTCTCGAAAGCATCCCGTGATGCCATGTAGTGGTAGGTATTCTATTCATGGGTTCTTGAACCCGAGATTCCCCTACTTATCTCATGTTGATAGTGTTGCTAGTTCCTTTAGGATATTAGTAACCTTTGTGATAGTCCTCGAGATCCGTGGTATTTCCTCCTTCCAAATACTATGAACCACTTATGGCAGAAGTTTGTTGGATCAAAAGATCACAACCAGAGTGCTCTTGATGAGTTCTCCCTTCTTTATTGTGAATCTGCCAGTCCTACCTTTCTGCATGGGTTATCCGGAAGAAATAACATGCTAATCCATGCAACCATAACTAAGAAAAATTATATGTTCCTTTGAGTTGTTCCTCTTTAGTTGTATTCTGAACCTCGTCCATCAATTGTTGGTCAAGAGTAGTCGTGCATTGGTGTTATCGATGCCTATTATTCATGTGATCCGTCAAGCCATTCCATTTCGGAATGACTAGGAGAAACAAACTCCAGTACCTCATCCATATCCAGGATTGGGTCAAAGCAGTTGTATTCTGCAGATCAAAGTGACAATCCAGCTTTTGATTCTGTTCAACCCTTAAGTATTGCCCTCTTTATGTCAGGAATATCATAGGAATTGCACAACCTCCTATGAACTCTTGATACAGTGATATTTCTCGCCATCATTATTCATTCCTCGGTTCCGTGTTGTTGTAACTGGAATGCCGACAAGTGAATTGTGATGTGTGAAATCAATACTCCGAGCAACTCGTTGCTTTGTAGTAAATGGACAATATTCTTATTCCTAGCGTGTTGGTTTTTGAGCTACCATTCTAAGATTGATCGTGCTACCTAGTCCATATCTCCGGGTTCACTCATCGACCAATGAGTTAGGATTGTGACAATCCCTCGCTCCTTGATCATATCGTCTTGCCCTGAAAAGCAAGATTGTTCTCGAGCTTAATAACATATCGGTGGTTCATGATTTTCCGAATATCTTCTCGGAAGTATTACCAGGTTGTTCCCTGATCGCTATGTTGAGTTCGTGATCATGTTGGTTTTTCTATAAACCACCCCTTCTCCAAGAATCTGTGTTGGATACCCCTGAGCTAGATGGTTAAGCTAAACAACAACTTGGAGAGTTGGCAGATAAAAGGCTTTGCCAAATTTGGTTCTTTCTGAAGGGATATCTTTGTGTTGTGTGTGTGTGTTGAAGAAAGATGATATCTTCACCAATTGGTCCTCGTGATCAGTTGTTGGATCTATTGTCTTGTCAAAACTTTGACTTGAGTATGGGCTATCGTCAAGTCAAATCAGAACCAACAATGTTCATAGTGTTGTCTTACTCGTGGTTGATCCCTCAAGAATACACCATTACATCTTTTGGTCTGACCAATGCTATCACCGTGTTCACATGATGGTGGAAGTCCAGTGGTATGGAAATTTCGATGAGTTGTTGTTGAGCCCATCAGCAGCATTTTGTCTTCCCCATGATTCATGTTGAACATCAACCTAGTGTTGAAAACCTTGTAAGCAATGCCTTCGTGTTCCGTTCATGAAGCTTATGCTTGGATAAAAGAAGTGACTTTCTCCAAGTTCACATGCATTAGGTGTAAGTTGCCGCCATGAATTTGAGAAAGGTTTGTTTTGTTTCCCTTGGAATCATCCCAAATCAGTCATGCATATGTGCGAAGTATTCTATGGTTTGGTAGATTAATTACCTCCACTCCATATGTGTTCCTAGCACACCAAGCCACTGATTGGTTTGTTCAAGGAGAAGAAGTTTCTTCTTAGGAGCTAGACTTATGCAAGGACTTCGATATCCTCGTTGATGGTTCCCTCCTGAACTCGGTAGTGTTTTGTTGTAAGACTACCAGGTGGCCATGCTTGTCTAGGACAACGTGTTCACACGCTTGTAGCAGAACTGCCTCATGTTTTGGAGCTTACTATCGTAGTTCATTCCCCGAGAATCTCGTAACGTCATCTCGTCGATTTGTGTTGCAAAACTTCATTTTTCTTTCTAGACTCGATGAGTCTGGAATATCCCGACACCAACCAGATCTGAATCTCAGGCAGATATGATGGTTGGAGCATTTTCCAAGAACTATAATATTGGTCTCTCGATAACCGGTAAAGTGGATGTCGTGGCCAACAAATCCAGCCGGAAGACCTATTATTGTAGTATCTCGATTGAAGAAAGTTGGCCACCTTCCCATGAGGATTTCGTAGGATTTACCTCTGTAGTTAATCCTTACGGATTCTTGAGCTTCCGAAGTCCAACCTTTACTTGATGTTCTAGATATCAAACCATATCTATAAATGGATTACGCTAGCACATCAAGGAGAACATTAGAAGCGGAGTGCTAAATGTCTCTCGGTCGATCGTCCAGATTCTGTTCCCTTAGCCTCGCTAAGGGAAGATCTGAGAAGGTGTTATCTTCCTCTGTATCCACATCATCCATCACTAGTCATCATGGTGGTATGTCGTGTTGCCAGGATCCTTGCCACGGATATTGGTAAAACCTTGATGAATATGGAGATGCTCAAGTTCTTGAGAGCACGCGCAAGCACTAGGTTTTACCATTGGCATTAACTGGGATTTTCTTCTAGCTTCCTCGGTTATGTTATAACCTTTTCAAACAGTGGACTTACTCTCGACTGTTGAGTTCTTCCCCAGTTACCAGAATTATTCCCAAAATTTGCATTTTGTTCCCAGCTTGCACCTCAGTAGTTGTTGTTCAGGATCATCTTCAAAAGTGGACTTACCATGGGTCCCATCCATTTCCGATGATAAGCAAAATCGTCCATTGCGTTGTCTTCAACAAGGGAGTCTACATCATCCTTTCTAGTCCAAGTATGTCATTCTTTTGAACTCCTTCAAATGTTCGATTGTCATTGCCTTAGGCTGGTATAAAGAGTTTCAATGATCTCCGAATCAAAAGTAATTCTTTTTACCACTTAAGGGAATAATTCTACGAGTCACCTTCCCCGAGGTATCACATTACGAAATCATGGCAAATGTCTTCTTGCTACTTTGAAATTCATGCTCCATCCTATTCGAGTATGGAATTGTTGCCTACCTAGTGAACCTTCGCCATCCGTTTCACTCCGTCCCTCTAGGTGTATGCTTCGTGTCTCAGCTCAAGAGATGTTACTATGTCTCATTCCATGAGTTGATCTTGTGATCATTAAGATGATCCTAAGTTGCTCGAACCTCAGGGAGGTCGATTCTTCTTAAATTCTCCCTTTCTACTCGTTGTCATGTTGGATGTAGTTCTCAAAGCAAGACGTCGAGATCAAGGTGATGCAATGAATCAACATCCTCGAGAAAGACATCTGGATCGTGAAGGTCGTGATTAGCTTTGTATCCCCTCTGTCTTCTTACCTCACGTCTTGAATCTCGGGACGAGATTCTTGTTTAGTGGGGGCGAGTTGTCACAGCCCTAGAATTTGATTGCAGTTAGTATCATAAGCATCCATGCATCATGTCTATATTTGTTTAAAATTTGAAATGGGGATGACAAGCCCTAGCACTAAATGAAATGCAGTTAGGATCAAAATAAAAAATATTTTCAATAAACCCAGAATGCCCTTTAGAAAAGTTCATTATTTTTGATAAAGGTGAAAACCTCTGCCAAAAATGATGCACATATTTTTAGGCCATTCTGGATTTTTGAATAACCCATATTGTATTTGAATTGGGGCATTTAAATACTATTAATATTTTTAAAATGCTCCAATAATTCTGAAAATAGTTAAGGGCCTCTGTAATAATTCATTTAATGCCCACAATTATTTTCAGGATTTATTAAAATGATTTGGGTTATAAACTAAATCAAAACAAAATAACATAAATAGAAAACAGAAACAGAATTAGAAAGAGAGGAACCTACCTGGCAAAGCCCACCTGGCCTGTTACTGTAGTGGCCCAGCTCCTCCAGCCGGCCCAGCCCAGCTGGCTAGTGCCAGTCGTCTTCAACCTCTGCCAGTAGGCAGAGGCGAAGGCGGGCACGGCGCGCGCTGAGGCCGCCACCTCCTCCCTACCTACCTCACGCTCCTGAGGCTCTCTCCCAGCGCCACGGAGACGGCCACGCACCCCCAGGCCCTATCACTCCTCCCCCCCGTGCTCATCCCCTCCCCTATCCCTCTCGCGCGCACCCACCCGAGCGCAGCCGCCGCCGCTCGCCGTTGCTGCGCCCACTGCCATCCCCTTGCCCCCTCGACGCATCCAGAAGCTTCACTGCAACGCCCGACGTCTCCAAGGTTGCCGAGATACATGACGTGTATATGGTGGTAAGTGGTGGGAGCGTGTGTGAAGAAGTACACCCCTGCAGGGTTATCATTATCTATTCGAATAGCCGGATTCCTCGGATATGGAAACTTGGACCCCTTTCATAGTTCATAGACAAGTGAAAGTGGATACTCTAAAACTCGCAAGATAAGTGTGAGTGCTATGGATGGCCTTCTCGCAGGGAGACGGGAGCGGATCCATAGTGGTGTATTGGATGGTGAATATGTGGACTCGTGTGCGCCACCTCAAAAGAGTTGCTTGCAGTCGTAGTTCAAGTTAGCCACTGAGTCAAAGCTGGCTTGCTGCAGTTAAAACTCCACCCCCTTTGCTGATACCGATGCATATGTAGCTAGTTCTGATGTAAGTCTTGCTGAGTACCTTTGTACTCATGTTTGCTTAATTTATGTTTTGCAGAGAGACTTCAGTCTCGCTAGTAGTTCCGCGTGGACTTCGACGTTTAGCTTGATACCTCAGCTACGATCTTGTGCCCTCGGCAGGATCTGGTAGATAGTCAGGCTTCTTAGCCTTTTCCATTTGTAGATGTCTGTTCTCAGACATGTTAAGCTTCCGCATGTGCTCTGACTTGTATGCTATGATTGTCGGGTCATGAGACCCATGTTTGTATTACCTCGCTCCTCGGAGCCTAAAGAATAAATACTCTGAGTCGTAGAGTCTTGTTGTGATGCCATGTTGTATTGCACATATTGAGCATATTGTGTGTATGATTGAAATGCTTGGTATGTGTGGGATCCGACAACCTAGTGGTTTATCCTTGGTAGCCTCTCTTATGGGGAAATGTAGTCTTGTGCTTCCATGAGCCATAGTAGTCCGCTACAGCCCGGTTCACCGGAGTCCTGCTAGCCCAGCACTACTGCTCCGGAACACTTGACTGGCCGGCATGTGATTCACTTCGTTCCTGTGTCTGTCCCTTCGGGGAAATGTCACGCGGTGACCTCCGGAGTCCTGTTAGCCCAGTGCTACAGCCCGGATTCGCACGCTGCTGACCGACATGCTCGATGTTGATTCATGTATGCCTGTCCCTATAAGTTAGTGCCACTTTGGGTTCACGACTAGTCATGTCGGCCCGGGTTCCCTGTCATATGGATGCTAGCGACACTATCATATACGTGAGCCAAAAGGCGCAAACGGTCCTGGGCCATGGTAAGGCGACACCCGTGGGAATACCGTGCGTGAGGCCGCAAAGTGATATGAGGTGTTACCGGCTAGATCGATGTGACTTGGAATCGGGGTCCTGACAATGTTCATGGTGCATTATATCCTACTCATGCTTGCACTCAGTGTATATTAATTTTAATGCATGTTTATGATTGTTGTCGCTCTCTAGTTGGTCGCTTCCTAGTCTTTTGCTAGCCTTCACTTGTACTAAGCGCCAATACTGCTTGTGCATCCAATTCCGTAAACCCCAAAGTTATTCCGTATGAGTCCACCATACCAACCTATATGCGGTATTTACCTTCTGTTCCAAGTAAATTTGTATGTGCCAAACTCTAAACCTTCAAATAAACATTCTGTTTTGTATGCTCGAATAGCTCATGTATCAACTAGGGCTGTCCGTATCTTCCATGTTAGGCGGGTTATTCTCAAGAGGAGTGGACTCCGCTCCGCACTCACGATAAAATGGCTGGTCACCGGGATGCCCAGTCCCATGCTTTATGCAAATCAAATCAAAATAATTGCAAAGAAAACACCCCCGGGACTGTTGTTAGTTGGAGGCACTCATTGTTTCGAGCAAGCCATGGATTGATGCTTGTTGGTGGAGGGGGAGTATAAACTTTACCATTCTGTTTGGGAACCCCCTATAATGTGTGTAGCATGGAAGATATCGCCATGTCTCAGTTGTTATGTTGACAACGAAAGTATACTGCTCAAAATATTATTCTTATCTATTTCAAAATCGAGCTCTGGCACCTCTACAAATCCCTGCTTCCCTCTCCGAAGGGCCTATCTATTTACTTCTATGTTGAGTCATCATCCTCTTATTAAAAAGCACCAGTTGGAGAGCACCACTGTCATTTGCATTCATTACTATTAGTTTACATTGAGTATGACTTGACTGGATCTCTTTCACCATGAATTACAATGTCTAGTCAGTCCTTGATCTTTAAAGGTGCTCTGCATTTATGTTTTGCGGTCTCAGAAAGGGCTAGCGAGATACCATCCTGTTATATCATATCATGATTGTTTTGAGAAAGTGTTGTCATCTGAGATTTATTATTATTGCTCGCTAGTTGATTATGCCATTGATATGAGTAAACATGAGACCTAAATGTTATTGCGAATATGGTTAGTTCATAATCTTTGCTGAAAACTTGAATGCTGGTGATGGTGTCCTGGACTAGGGGGTACTCGCCACGTCGTCTCCTAATCTGTTAGATTGGGCCGAGGACCCCCATGGCCGCATACTCATGGGCCAGTTCGGACAGCTGCCGCATACAAGGAAGATTCCACAAGACTTGGCAATCAAGACAAGGACTCCTCCCCACCGGTGTATTCGGCTAGGACTCTTGTTATCCTAGGCCTCTGGTGCATTATATAAACCGAGGCCAGGCTAGTCGATAGATAATATACACACAATCATACCATAGGCTAGCTTCTAGGGTTTAGCCTCTCTGATCTCGTGGTAGATCTACTCTTGTACTACCCATATCATCAATATTAATCAAGCAGGACGTAGGGTTTTACCTCCATCAAGAGGGACCGAACCTGGGTAAAACATTCTGTCCCCTGCCTCCTGTTACCATCCGCCTTAGACGCACAGTTCGGGACCCCCTACCCGAGATCTGCCGGTTTTGACACCGACACCGGTCTACAACAGCCATGCAAAATTTCGTCGAGTTCCAATGGAGGAATCTCCGACAATCTACCATATATCGGAGCCCTGTCAAATCTGGATGGGAATCCAGACGAGTTTAGGGCGTGGTCTCCAGAGCCCAGCTCGGAGGTACTTTGGAAGATCGGACTGTTCATCTACTGCGGAATTCCCATATCTACCACCCCTCCAAATTTCAGCTCGATCCGACGGTTCAAACTCCGGGAACCTTCCGATGAGTGGACCAATTTTCGGATCCGTTTTCTGCGCGAATACGGATCCGACCCGAATTCATGTTTCTTTATGAACGTGATATTGGACAACCTTTTTAGAGGAATTCTCTTCTAGGGTATTGTGCGTTGTTTTTAAACACGCGCCCGTAAGTTTTTAAGCCTCCCCTGAGATCGCCTTCATCATCATGCTGGTGTCAAACTAGTCCAGCGATATTGCTCCAAGGCTACCGACCTGCGCTAGACACGTCGTCACTTTATTGAGCCGAGCTCAACTTCTTCGGATCATCATCTCGGCAAGCCGAACAAGAGTCCGGCATCGCGAAGGATAAATCATCACCAACATCGCCGCCCCACGGATTACACGAAGCGGGCATACCGGCATCCCCGCACGGTCACTTCATCAAGCCGGCATCGACCAAGTCATGACCTGCATCGGCAGGGCCGCACTATTGCTTCTTCAAGCCGGTGTCTATCACGCTGACCTACTTTGACTCATCGGCTGACATCGAGGCTTACACATCTCGGCTGGACCGGGGGCTTCGCCATCTCTTCATCAACCTACTCCGGAGACTTCAGCGTCACTAGCCGACCAACTCCGTCATGATAGCTGGATCGAGGGCTTTGCCTCGGCGAGCCAACCTTGGCCAGCATCGCCATACCGTCGCTTTATCACCCATCAGGCAATGGGTGTGCGGATCGAGTCCCAATTTTGGGAATCACCTTTCTTCGGATTGCTACAACAAATAAACCAGCTGATATTAATCCTAGTATTTTTTTGCTTGTTTGGGTTTATTTTTTCCAAGGAATTATTACTCTGGTTTGTCCATCATCTGTACACAGGTCTATCAAATGATGGCTGCATTAACGACGGTCACGTGGTAGTTCGGTTAGTTTTCGTACATAGTCCGGCGAACGCCGCATCCGGAACTCGGACCGACCTGTGAATTCAGGCTTTTCCACGCCTTTACCGCATCACGCCGACACCCTGCATTGACATTGACTTCGGCGCCAGGCCATATTTATTTTATTACTCACTTTGCATAAATTATTTATTATGCGATGGTTTTTTAATTACTATTACTATTATCTCCGATCGGCACTATATTTTGTGCATAGGAAAATGATCTGGGGACTTCGGCATCATTCTGTCGGTCCGCATTGACCGTGCTATGTCACCACTTCGGCGTGTCGAGCTCTCCGCTCTGCCACCTCGGGACCGGCTTGGGGGATGGAACCTCGTCCTGCATCATGCTCGGACCGCGTCATCAATGCCGAACACATTAACCAGCTAAGTCGCTTTCATGCTCAAAGTTTTAATTTTTAACTTGTGTTTGGTTCGACCAAGCATCATACTTTTTTGGAAAAAAGTTGCTTGTAAAAAATTTCCTTGTCCAAACTTTGTTTGTGACACACATATTCAAATACCCCATTTATTTGGGGGCTTCCTTTATGAAGCTTTTCCTCTTGCATATGATTATACTTGTACGGCTTCATTCCTTGTTCGTGTATTACGCCACAATATGCACCATATTGACTTAAGCGATTTGCAAGCTGGGTTGCCTGGCTCCTGTGCTTACCCCTACGTTCCTGATTGTTCGGCTAGGGAGTAAAGGGAGCACCTCTGCGATTGTCATGACCGGGTCCTCCGAGCTCTGACCTCAGACTGGGTGAAGCTGAAAGCTAGCGCTCTTATTGTTTTCAATCATGGTCGGCACACAACGGAACTCATGAGTACAAAAAATCTATTGCACAAGTCTCATAGTAATAATGAGCACCGAAGAAAGGTATCGGTGGGGGTACTATTTTCTTCGAAGATGCTTCTTACACTTCGTCTGTAATATAACATAAGTTCCCTGAGCGTGCTTTGTCTGTTACAGCCTTATGGCCCGGTTGCCTGGTTATCGGAAACACTATCGATATTCTTGACAGGTGGAGTACATAACACTTTTCAGTCCTTGACCGAAGAGGGAGAAGCCGACAGTCGGTTAAGACGCGTTTAAAGTTCGGTTGAACAAAGATATGATATAAGTACTTCGGTACATACAATCATTATACATAAAATCTTTCACCCAAGTCACTTGGGGGCTCTTAAAATTTATATGAGCTATTTTAAAGTAAATGTGTTTTCTTCTTGTTCGTTGCAAAGTCTTTTTCTATCGCTCCTTTTTCGATGTGAGTGTGTGGTCAACAGCCAGATATCCCATTTTCTCTCTAGTGACCGCTCGAGTTTAGTTCGCTAAACTGGTCTAACAAGAAGCACTCCGCCTTCGGGATAGGAGGCTGCAGCCGTAGGCTGACCCGCTTGAAGTCTTGAGATCGGATGTGTAATGTTAAAGCACGACAGGAGCACTCTTTTTTTCTAAGACCAATTTTCGGATTGGCACCGAACACTTGATCTTGTTCGGACGTCAAGTTTTTACTAACGTTTTTTGGTTTTCCAAGCTTATGGCACTTTTAAACTATTTGTGTGTTTTCAGCACAAGTCTCGCAGTGCAATGCAGGACACCTTTATAGATTCGACGCAAATATTCTCGGATATTGCTATATATGCACCGGTTTCGAATTGTGTCTTCGGTCAATAGTTGGGTTGCCTGGCTCCTGCACTTGCTTCGTACGTTCCGCTTTGTTCGGCTAGGCGTGCAAAGGGAGAACCACTGCGATTGTGCTTCCAGCTCACACGGTTAAGCACCTCAGTGGAAAAAGCCGAAAACTGACCGTCATAATAAGCGTAAACTGGTTAGCGATCCGATGACTGTGTTAAATGACGGGCCATTCATAACAATGGCCGAAGTGTTTACGGCTTGACCTCGACTGTCGCCGAACACTACCGGGGGCTATTAACTGGCCTCCCAAACTAAATCCTTGATATTTTGCTCTTACATTAGAGCTGAGGTTTCATGATCTTGCTTAGCATGACAACCCAAAGAAAGGAACCAATAGCGGGACTATTTTCTTTGGAAGACATTTCTTATGTTAAACAGTAATATAACATATCTCTCTACGTACCTTTGTTTATAAAACCGTATGGCTAGATTGCCTTATTTGTCGTAAATCTTTGCCCTCATAAAGGCTTTATAAAGTAGGACAAGAACTCCTCGGCTACTGGCCGAGGAGGTGGAAGCCGACGGTCGGTCAACAAAGTTTTGTACAATGCGGATCCGAGCATTAATGACGTAAAGTACTTGGATACATAGAGTCATTACACATAATTTGTGATTTTACTATCGATATTGATCCTTAATTCGGCCACCCATGCCCGCATTAAGGCTCGGGGGCTACTGGGCTTCGGGCTTATTATTTACAAATATTACAGGGGCACATCGATCCCCTGATCTGGTGTTGCCACCCGACCAGTGTCTCGGGGGCTACTGCATTGCCTACTCAATGCAAAATTTTTTAAGTGCAATACAGTTGCCGAGGAGATTTTGATCCTCAGGTTGGTCGGCCGCACCCAACCTGAGTCTCGCGGACTGAGCATGCCGCTTTTTGTGTCCCGAAGTATTCTGCCGAGCTAGGACTTGATCCTCAGGCCAATTTTGCAAATCAACCTGAGTCTCAGCGGCTACTGGGATCAGCGGTCTTACGTCATCCTTGAAGTGCATCTCGGGTTTTAAACTGATACACACCTTGAGGGCTACTGGCTATATATCTCAGCAGAGAATAAATTGCACCAATAAAAAATATTGACAAAAAATCGGCCCACAGTCGGGGTGGTGCACCACCTCGGAAGCAGTCCGGCATAAAGCTCGGGCGCTAGTGGCTGGCTCCATAGAGGGCATTTCCAGCATTAAGCTCAGCTAAACTCCTTCAACTTTTTTGAACCAAGGTGATATGACACCTCAGATACATTCTGGTGTTGGAGCTCGGAAAGTGGTCCGGCGTTGGTGCTCGGCTGCAAAAGATACCTCGAATGCAGTCCGGCGTTGGAGCTCGGATGTAAGAGGACACTGCCTCCCGGGAACAACTTCAAACCCGAGGTGTGGCATAAAAATAACAAGGCATTGATAAAGGCCGGAAACTTAAAGGGGATCCTCGGATACCCGACGTGTAAACCCGTTGAATGCATTTCGGCAATCCTCAAGATCGAAGCTGAGAAGATTTGTTGAACCAGTTTTCAAGACTGGCAACCGAAGATGAAGAACAGTTCGGAAGAATCGAGGAGCGTCTCTAACTTGAAGACCAGTTCAGGGGGCTACTGACGGTGTCCTGGACTAGGGGGTACTCGCCACGTCGTCTCCTGATCTATTAGATTGGGCCGAGGACCCCCACGGCCGCATACTCATGGGCCAGTTCAGACAGCTGCCGCATACAAGGAAGATTCCACGAGACTTGGCGATCAAGACAAGGACTCCTCCCCACCGGTGTATTCGGCTAGGACTCTTGTTATCCTAGGCCTCTGGTGCATTATATAAACCAAGGCCAGGCTATTCGATAGATAATATACACACAATCATACCATAGGCTAGCTTCTAGGGTTTAGCCTCTCTGATCTCGTGGTAGATCTACTCTTGTACTACCCATATCATCAATATTAATCAAGCAGGACGTAGGGTTTTACCTCCATCAAGAGGGCCCGAACCTGGGTAAAACATTGGGTCCCCTGCCTCTTATTACCATCCGCCTTAGACACACAGTTCGGGACCCCCTACCCAAGATCTGCCGGTTTTGACACCGACAGCTGGCTTTACATATTTACAACTACAAGAGCAAACCGAGTTTGTAAAAGTTTTTCTTTATCACTTTCAGTTTGTCAACTGAATTGCTTGAGGATAAGCAAAGATTTAAGCTTGGGGTAGTTGATACGTCTCCGTCGTGTCTACTTTTCCAAACACTTTTGCCCTTATTTTGGACTCTAACTTGCATGATTTGAATGGAACTAACCCGGACTGACGCTGTTTTCAGCAGAATTGCCATGGTGTTATTTATGTGCAGAAACAAAAGTTCTCGGAATGACCTGAAACTCCACGGATATTATTTTTGGAAATAATAAAAAATACTAGGAAAGAACCAAGGCCAGGGGGCCCACACCCTAGCCACGAGGGTGGGGGGCACCTGCCCCCTGGGCACGCCCCCTGCCTCATGGCCCCCCTGGAGCTCCACCAACCTCAACTCCAACTCCATATATTCGTGTTCGGGGAGAAAAAAATCAGGGAGAAAGATTCATCACGTTTTACGATACGGACCCGCCGCCAAGCCCTAAACTCTCTCGGGAGGGCTGATCTGGAGTCCGTTCGGGGCTCCGAAGAGGGGAATCCGTCGCCGTCATCATCATCAACCATCCTCCATCACCAATTTCATGATGCTCACCGCCGTGCATGAGTAATTCCATCGTAGGCTTACTGGACGGTGATGGGTTGGATGAGATTTATCATGTAATCGAGTTAGTTTTGTTAGGGTTTGATCCCTAGTATCCACTATGTTCTGAGATTGATGTTGCTATGACTTTGCTATGCTTAATGCTTGTCACTAGGGCCCGAGTGCCATGATTTCAAATCTGAACCTATTATGTTTTCATGAATATATGTGAGTTCTTGATCCTATCTTGCAAGTCTATAGTCACCTACTATGTGTTATGATCTGGCAACCCCGAAGTGACAATAGTCAGGACCACTCCCGGTGATGACCATAGTTTGAGGAGCTCATGTATTCACTATGTGTTAATGCTTTAATATCCCTTAGTTTCCGCTAGGACCCCGCTGCCACGGGAGGGTAGGACAAAAGATGTCATGCAAGTTCTTTTCCATAAGCACGTATGACTATATTCGGAATACATGCCTACATTACATTGATGAATTGGAGCTAGTTCTGTGTCACCCTATGTTATGACTGTTACATGATGAACCACATCCGGCATAATTCTCTATCACCGATCCAATGCCTACGAGCTTTCCATATATTGTTCTTCGCTTATTTACTTTTCCGTTGCTATTGTTATCATCACTATAAAACACCAAAAATATTACTTTTGCTATCGTTAACTTTTGCCACCGTTACCACTACTATCATATTACTTTGCTACTAAATACCTTGCTGCAGATATTAAGTTATCCAGGTGTGGTTGAATTGACAACTCAGCTGCTAATACTTGAGAATATTCTTTGGCCCCCCTTGTGTCGAATCAATAAATTTGGGTTGAATACTCTACCCTCGAAAATTGTTGCGATCCCCTATACTTGTGGGTTATCAGTACTGAACTCTGGCCTGGTTCCCAAAGTCTGGTGCAGCTGGTGCCAAAACTTTGAGGTAAACTGCGTCCCTCTATCTTATATATGGTCCTCGGAACTCCATGCAGACATACAATCCTGGTCATATATATCTTGGCCAAGTTCGCGCTTGTATAGGTGGTCTTCATGGGGATAAAGTGAGCGACTTTGGTCAAACGATCCACTACTACCCAGATAGAATCATATCCTGATCGGGTCCTGGGTAATCCGGTGATAAAATCCATGCCAAGCTTATCCCACTTCCATTCGGGTATCGGCATAGGTTGCAGTAATCCTCCTGGCTTCTGGTGTTCTGCCTTCACTCTCTGACATACATCACATACGACTACATACTCAGCAATATCCTTCTTCATTTCAGTCCACCAAAAACGCTCCTTCAAATCCAAATACATCTTGGTGTTTCTAGGGTGTATCGAGTATGGCGAGTCATGAGCTTCCTGTAATATCAACTTCCCGATCTCGGCATTGTTGGGCACAAATATACGGTCCTCAAACCACAGGGTGTCGTGCTCATCCTCATGAAAACCTTTGGCTTTGCCTTCAGCCATCTTCTCCTTTATCTCGGCAATTTCTTTGTCATCCTTCTGAGCTTCTCGAATCTTTCCCAACAATGTCGACTGAACTTCCATGGTTGTAACAAAACCTCTAGGAACAATCTCTAAACGAAGCTCCCTGAGATCTTCTGCTAACTCCCTTGGCAAACCTCCTGTTACTAGGGTATTGGCATAACTTTTCTAGCTCAAAGCGTCTACTATGACATTGGCCTTTCCCGGATGATAGTGCAATTTCATATCATAATACTTTATAAGCTCCAACCATCTCCTTTACGTGAGGTTCAACTCCTTCCGTGTGAAAATGTACTTCAAACTCTTATGATTCGTGTACACATCACAATGGTTCCCAATAAGAAAATGTCTCCAGGTCTTGAGTGCACGCACTACCGCTGCCAACTCCAAGTCATGTGTGGCATAATTTAACTCATGCGGTCAAAGTTGTCGTGAGGCATACGAAACAACTCTTTCGTATTGCATAAGTAATCCTCCAAGTCCTAAGCGAGAGGCGTCACAATACACTTGGAAATCCTTGCGTATATCTGGCAGAATTAGCACTGGGGCTGTAGTCAAACGTTTCTTCAACTCCTGCAAACTTACTTCACATTCTTCAGTCCAATGGAATTTGGTCCCCTTCTTTAGCAATGCTGTCACGGGCTTCACAATCTTGGAAAAATTCTCAATGAATCTCCGATAGTATCCCGCGAGTCCAAGAAAATTGCGGATCTCTCCAATTGAGGTGGGTGCCAACCACTCAATGACTGATTTAACCTTGGTAGGGTCCACTGCTATACCTTCTCCTGATATAACATGTCCAAGAAATCCAACTTCCTTCAACCAAAACTCACATTTGCTAAACTTGGCATATAACTGATGTTCCCTGAGCTTCTCGAGAACCAAACGCAAATGCTCCTTGTGTTCCTCTTCATCCTTAGAGTATACCAAGATATCATCAATGAACACCACTACAAACTTATCCAAGAATTCCATGAACATCTTATTCATCATACTCATGAAATAGGCAGGGGCATTAGTTAATCCAAATGACATAACCGTATACTCATATAGCCCATACCTTGTGGTGAAAGCTATCTTGGGTATATCCTTTTCTTGAATCTTCAGCTGGTGGTATCCTGATCGTAGGTCGATCTTCGAGAACACTTTAGCTCCTTGCAGCTGGTCAACCAGATCATTGATCATCGGCCGTGGGTACTTGTTCTTGACCGTTACTTCATTCAATGCCCGATAATCAACAATCATTCTCAGAGACTTATCCTTCTTCTCAACCAAGAGCACTGGGGTTCCCCATGGTGATGAACTTCGTTGAATGTAACCTTTCTCCAATAACTCCTTGATCTGTTTCTTAATCTCCTCCAGATCATTTGCGGGCATCCAGTATGGTCTCTTTGATATTGGTCCGGTGCCTGGCAATAACTCTATCAAAAACTCAATATCTCGATCCGGGGGCATGCCTGGTAATTCCTCTGGAAATACATCCGGGTAATCCTTCACTGCCGGCACTTCTTCTTGAACAACTCATGTCGGTGTCAAAACCAGCGGATCTCGGGTAGGGGGTCCCGAACTGTGCGTCTAAGGCGGATGGTAACAAGAGGCAGGGGACACGATGTTTACCCAGGTTCGGGCCCACTTGATAGAGGTAATACCCTACGTCCTGCTTGATTGTTCTTGATGATATGAGTATTACAAGAGTTGATCTACCACGAGATCAGAGAGGCTAAACCCTAGAAGCTAGCCTATGGTATGATTGTATGTTGTCCTACGGACTAAAACCCTCCGGTTTATATAGACACCGGAGGGGGCTAGGGTTACACAAGGTCGGTTACAAAGGAGGAGATATGCATATCCGTATTGCCTAGCTTGCCTTCCACGCCAAGTAGAGTCCCATCGGGACACGGGACGAAGTCTTCAATCTTGTATCTTCATAGTCCAACAGTCCGGCCAAAGGATATAGTCCGGCTGTCCGGAGACCACCTAATCCAGGACTCCCTCAGTAGCCCCTGAACCAGGCTTCAATGACGATGAGTCCGGCGCGCAGTGTTGTCTTCGGCATTGCAAGGCGGGTTCCTCCTCCGAATACATTATGGAAGAGTTTGAATACAAGGATAGTGTCCGACCCTGCAAAATAAGTTCCACATACCACCGTAGAGAGAATAATACTTCCACAAATCTAATCTGCTGACGCGTTTTGGCAGCATGACATCACGCCACGGCCCGGTAATTATTTGAACTATTTTTCTTTAACCAGCCCCGCACATAACGCGAGGCAGTTTCTTGACACGTCTTGTCAAAGCAGAGATCGTGTTCCCCTTATCATGGGATTCTCATCAATACAAACGTGGGTAACCCAACCGTGCCTGTTGGTATGACTCCTAAATCTTAGGTAAGTCTCGAACGGCCATGAGGAGGACGCCTAATATTCATCCCCTTTATAAAGGGACAAGGCTTTTTCTTTTTTCCCTCCTGTGCTCAACCGAATCCTTCCCCCGCCTCGAGTTCTAACACCCCAAGCTCAGGTTAGGTGCTTTAGACCTTCAATCATGTTTGGATCCAGCCTTCAAGGCCGGTGGGTGCCTTCCTCCGTCACGGAGGAAGACATCAAGAAGTTGAGGGAGGCCAGATATCTGACTGCCGAAATTTCGCATAGGCTGCCCGCCCGAGGGCAGGTCGTCCCTACTCTCGAACCCAACGAAAGCATTGTGTTCGTCTTCCACTTCCTCTGAGGACTAGGCCTCGCTCTGGATCCCTTTGTTAGGGGTCTTATGTTCTATTACGGGCTGGATTTTCATGATCTAGCCCCAGATTCCCTTCTTCACATCTCGTCTTTTATTGTCGTATGTGAGGCCTTCCTCCGCATTACCCCTCACTTCGGCCTGTGGCTCAAGACCTTCGATGTGAAGCCGAAGATGGTCGAGGGGTAGGACACAGCGTGCGGAGGTGCTCTAATAAGCAAAATTGTTGACGCTCCATGGCCAAAGGGGTGTCCGGATTGTGGCAACGGGAGTGGTTTTACATCATAGCTCCCCGAAGTGCCAAACGGGTAGCTGCCCCCACCTTTCGCTCGGGCCCTCCACCACAACTGATGTCATGGATCAGCAGGGGGCTGAGCTGGGGTCCAGCCAAGGACGTGCCAATACTGCAGAGCCGTATCCGAGATCTCTTCGAGGGAGATTTCAGTCTGGTTATGGTGATGCAAGTTATGCTGGTTCGTCAAGTCTAGCCTTGCAAACGCCGGCCCCTCCTCATGTGGGAATTCAACCCGGAAGGACCGTGCACTATTTAGCATTTCCTCGGCATGACGCACGAGGAGATGTACAAATCGTTCTTCGGACCCCAAATAGAGTGTCCGGACACTACCGAGGACGTGGGCCTGAGCTGCAACCGCCCCGCTGCCCAAGTAAGTAATCCCATCGCCAAACACATTATTCTTTTACTCATCATGACATCATTCTGAAAAATCTCTCTTTGACCAGGACTGGATAACAAAGGCAAAGATGATCCGGTGTTCGGCTCCCCTTCCTGATGGCTTGGACAATCCGGTGCTGGAAAAGATGCTCGAGCCAGCACCTTGTCTGGTGCCCTCAAAGGAAGATGAAGGGGTGAATAAAGAGGGCGGAAGCGGGCCCCCATCGCTACCTATTCCAATCGAGGGAATGAGTGCCTCCGCGAGGGGAGATAAACAAGGGGAAGAATTTGACATTCTCTCTCCCACGGGAAGGAAGAGGACTACCTCTGAAGATCCGGAAACTAAGGTTTCCAAATGTGAGAAGAAATATCCGCCAGAGGGTCCTGCCTCGGAGGGTATTCTTGCCGCACAATGTCCGTGCAGGGATCAGCCCTCTACCGAGCTGTAAGTAAAAAAGTACTTAATAGTAAAGCTATCCTACCTTACTTCCGAAGACAATAGCCGATGCTTGTAAATTGTAGTCCGGATCGCAGCCCTTCTCGACAGAGTTCATCTTTGGGGGATCTTCTTCCGGAGATGATGGAGAGCGAAACGCCTCCACCAGACTCTCCAGCTCATGAAGCGGGCGACCTTGAAGTGTCGTCGCGAAGGGTATCTCCGGATCCGCTAGGGCCAGAGGATAACCCTTTGGCTGCCCGGCATCCCCAGTATCCGGCTCCTGAGGGGAGTGACAGCAAGGGTCTGTACAGTGTGCGGTTGAACACGCTGAGGGATCTTATGGGGCAAGCTGTTGTCTTGGAAGCGCACCGTACGCTGATGGGTACGGTGATTGAGAGGATTTCCTCCGCTGAAAGCGGTTTGCACGAAGCTTTTATGAGTCTGCTGAAAGGCTTCGGGGTACGTGAAACAATGTATGCCTTTAACAGTACCGCATACGTTAGGTATGCCCATGCAGATAGTAGCCCCTGAGACTCTGCTTGTCATCGAGAACGGCGGCAAACAGAGGATCATAGTCCCAGGTAATAACCAGACTGCCTTTATGTGCATGTGGTTGAAGCTCCGATGGCTAGCCGGACTGATGGGTTTGCCGAGCTAAAGCGGCAACTGGATGCGGCAGATGCCGACATCATGCTTGTCAACAAGCGGCTTGACGAGGTACAGGGTGAGTGATTTTTCTGGTGATCGTCACATAGTATGAGCAGCATGATGCCAGTATCTTTAATATGTTGTGACTGCAGATGGAGCTGCCACTGTGGAGACCCTTCCGGCGGAGCTTGCCCGAGCCAGGGAGCAAGCGAGGAGTAGCAATGCGTCCGCTTTGAAGGCGGTCAAAGAGTTAAGGGCCGAACAGGCCACGCATTGCGAGAGCAAGGAAAAAATAGCCAAGATGGCTGTAGAGTTAAAGGATGCTGCTGACCACTATCGGCTTCTTGAAGAAGAAGACCGGGCGAAGGCGACGGACCTGGAGAAGGCTCGGGTGGCTGCCAAGGAAGCCCGCTCCAAAATTAGAGCGACGAAGGAGGAGCTGAATCAAGCTGCAGATATCGTGTCTGGGAAGTCCTTCTTGTTGCGGACTAGGTTCGGAGATCCGAAGTATGCTCCTCTGGGCTGACTATGGAGTTCTGCGGACGAGTACATGGATTTGGCTGCAAGTGCTGCTGATGCAGCCGAGTACTTCAAGGATCAGAAAGGCCCCGAAGTGGAGAAGCTGTTCTGGTCGCAGTTTCACGCTCCAGTCCGTCTGCTACTTCTGAATGAGCGATTGACCGGTTGGGCCGAGCTCCATAGGTTGTCTGGACTTGCCATGAGGTCCGTTGTGGATCACCTGTGGTCAGGAGGGCCAAGGCCAAGTAGCTACTTTAGCTTAGTGCAACAATTCCTTGAAGCTGTGCCATGCATCGATGCTGTAAAGAGATCAACGTGCATAGAAGGTGCGCGGATGGCCCTTGCCCGTGTCAAAACATACTGGGCGGAGATGGAGGCCACCACTGTTGCGGCACAGGGTTCGGCCATAGGCCGAGTGGCTGCCGAGCACTATTTTGAAGAAGTCCTTGAAGGCGCTCGTTCGATCGAGGCTCAGTGCTCGAAGAATATTATTTTATAGTGACATGTAGTCCAATTGTACAAACAATGCTTTTCTGAATTAATCAAGGCTGTATTTATACTTTTGCCCGAAAGTACTATGATGCCTCCTATGCGGCCGTTTATGTATATATGTATATAACCTGAAAGTTTGCAGTCGTCGGCTTCCGCCCCCACGCATATAATGCGGGGGTATTCGCAAAAGATGCATATCCACACTTGATCCAACGTCTTGGTCCGTTAAGGAGGTGATAGCGTAGCGAACAAGGCAATCGAACTATATTGCTTTAACACTTTCACTTAGCCATAGGAGTTTGATAGTGGGGCTACTATATTGCCCCTGGTACTTCTGCGCTCGTCCGAATACGGTGCACGTACGTACATGACCGGGAAACAGTCCTTCGTTAATGCGGAGGAATCCCGAAGATTCCGATTAGTCATCGAGTGGTTGACCAGTCTCTTGCTATATCATGACAGTCAGTTTTCGGCTTTCTCTACTGAGGTGCTCATCCGGATGAACCAGGGCACGATCGCAGTAGTTCTCCCAGGTGCTACCTTAGCCGATATAATGGAACACAAGGAACCAAAACGTGGGAGCCAGGCAAACCCAACATTTTACCAAAGACATGATTCAAAGCTGATGCATATAGGGCCAAACTCGCGACGCCGAACACTCCCTAAGGTGTTTGGTCTTTATAACATATACCGGGCTAAACAATGCCCTTTATAAGAAACCCCATGTGTCCAGGTACATACAAAATCCTGGCATGGCCACATGCCAATAACGCCGGCATCCTTCTCAGTTATATGGAGTATCCGGAGGATGTGAGCAACAAGAGACAGTAAAAAAGGTTTACGCAGGGCCATAATCTAAAAAGAAACCTTTTGGCGGGTCCCCGCTGCACGTCTGCGCCGGTGTCTCCTTTGTGCCGTGTCCTGGACGGGTGTAGCACGATTGTAACCTGCAAAAGGAAAGAACTTAGGTGAAAGTTGCCGTGCCGAAAAGAAGAATGAGTTATCAGAATTCCAGAGAAACCAAGTTGAGCCGGGTTGGCCCTGATTACGCGCGGGAAGCCCCTAGTATCGTTTTATGAGGGTTCGAAAACCAATCTCATGCATGTATGACGGAATGCCGGACTCGTCTAACCGTGTCCGTGGTCTTGACGACCTACCATTTTTTCTGGTTGGTGGGGCCGTCTAATGTGCGACTATTAGAGCCACCGCGTCCTCTTCCGTACGTGAAGAATGGTTGGTATTTCCGCTAACTGTAATGACGCCTCATGGACCGGGCATCTTGAGCTTGAGAAAAGCATAATGCGGTATTGCGTTAAAACGAGGGAAAGCCGCCCTTCCGAGTAGTGCTTGAAAATCACTTCGGAATGGAGCGATGTGGAAAGTTAACGTTTCACTTCGGAAGTTATCAGGAGAACCGAATACCACCTCTAGTAGTAGAGAGCCCATGCAGTGGGCCTCTTGGCCTGGTATTACTCCCTTGAAGGTAGTATTACTGTGGCTTATTTGTGTCGGGTCTATCCCCATTTTGCGGACTGTGTCCTGATATATCAGATTGAGATCACTGCCGCCGTCCATGAGGACCCTTGTGAAATGGTACCCATTTATTATTGGGTCTAACACCAAGGCTGTTAGTCCTTCGCACCGAATATGTGCATCATGATCCCTACGATCAAAAGTGATCGGGCAGACCAACCAGGGGTTAGACCTAGGGGTGACGGGCTCTATGGCGCGTGTGTACCGGAGTGCGTGATTGCTTCTCCTCCTTGTCACATGGATCACGTTTACTGTTTTAACCTCTGGTGGGAACTTTTTCTGTCCTCCGGTGCTTTGCTGGCGAGGTTCATCCTCGTCTTCGCTTGGTGTCTCTTCCCCTTTGTGTTCTGCGTTTAGCTTACCGGCCTGCTTGAAGACCCAACATTCTCTGTGGGTATGATTTGCAGGTTTGTCTGGGGTGCCGTGAATCTGACAGAGTTTGTCAAGAATTTTGTTTAGGCCAGATTGTCCTTCTCTGCTGCCTTTGAAAGTCTTTTTCCGCTGACCTGGTCAGGAGCCCCTGAATCCGGAGTTTACCACCGTATTATCTGGTCTACCTTCTTTATTTCGATGCTTGTTTTTGTTGCGTCGTGGTTTACCATTGCCATCCCTTACTTCAGATGTGCTTGGGTCGCTGGTGCTGCTACGGGCCAACCAGCTGTCCTCGCCCGCGCAAAAGTGGGTCATGAGGCTTGTTAGGGCTGCCATTGTTCTCGGTTTTTCTTGACCAAGGTGCCTGGCGAGCCATTCGTTTTGGACGCTGTGTTTAAAAGCTGCTAAGGCTTCGACGTTCGGATAGTCGACTATTTGGTTCTTTTTGGTGAGGAACCTGTTCCAAAGATTTCGGGCGGACTCTCCGGGTTGTTGGATTATATGACTTAAATCGTCTGCATCCAGAGGTCAGACATAAGTCCCTTGTAAATTGGCCCGGAAAGCGTCCTCGAGCTTCTCCCAACTTCCAATTGAGTTTTCGGGGAGGCTTTTCAGCCGGTGCCTAGCTGGCCCTTTAAGCTCGAGGGGCAAGTATTTAATGGCATGGAGATCGTCTCCACGAGCCATATGAATATGGAGGATGAAATCCTCTATCTAGACTCCAGGGTCTGTGGTTCCGTCGTATGCCTCTATGTTCACCGGTTTGAATCCTTTTGGGAATTCATGATCTAGCACCTCATCAATGAAACATAGTGGGTGTGCGGCACCCCTGTATTGGGATGCGCCATAGTGTTCGGACGGTTGTAGTATTCGGTGTTGGTTGTGTACTGTAGCATGCTTCCTAGATCCATAGATGGATCTGGTCACGCCGGATTTTTGTCGCAAGTTCTCATGTAGAACATATGTTGACTTATGCATGACTTTGTTAGCCGCTCTATCGCGGTCAAAGGGTGGTGGATCCGGCCGGTTGGACGTGTCACTTATCGGCTGTATGGGCTCTATGGCCTCATCGTCGAATTCCGGTAATAGCTTGCGCTTTGGACAGCTATTTGGGTGGTAGCTTCTATCATACTTTGTTATGTTGTACCACTTGCTGTTGAGAGTATCTTGTGCGACCTTGAGCCTTTGCTACTGTTTCTTCAGGCTTCTCACTGTGGCAGTAAGCCTTCTGCGGAGGTTCTCTTGCTCCAAGTGTGTTTCCGGGATGATGGGTGCATCTTCGTCCGGACTGTTTTCTTCCCTAGACGGGGATTGATGAGGCTTGTCTTTCGCGTCATCGTGTTCGGATGTCGGATACGTACTATGTTTGATGTTTGCATCTTGATCGTTTTCTGCCACTAGGGTGGTGCAGTTGTCGTCTTTTCCGGAGTTGCGTGGACTATTGTTATCGCAGTTTTTGCTATGGCGGGACTTAGGGCGGCGCTGCTGATGTTGGCGCTTGGGTTGCTTCTTGGAGGGGTCATCCTCCGCTTTCTCGTCGCCATTGGCTTCGTTGGGGGTGTCCACCATGTACACATTATGTGATGAAGTAGCGGTCCAGCGCCCTGTGGGCGGTGGTTCCGGTTCGTCTCCGGCTTCGTCGTCCATACCGTCGAAGTCTTCGGAGCCGAAGTCGAGCATGTCAGTTAAGTCGTCGATAGTGGCTACTAAGTGGGTGGTGGGTGGGCAGCGAATTTCTTCGTCGTCCGCATCCCATTCTAGCCAGGCATAGTTCGGCCAAGGTTCTCCTAACAGGGAGAGATACCTTAATGAATTTAGCACATCTCCAAAAGGCGAGTGCTGAAAGATATCCGCGAAGGTGAACTCCATGATCGGCGCCCAGTCGGACTCGACGGGCACGGATACGAGCGGCTCGGAGTCCGTGGCCGAAGATGAATCCAGTGGTTCGGCAACACGGCTCTCGTAAGGGGTGAAGTCAGTATCCGGCTCTATCGCCGCTGAGAGTGCGGCCTCCATGGCGGGGTCCATCCCTCCGCTCTCGGATTGTGCGACTTGTTTCAGGTTAAAAATTGGAGTAGCTGCGGATGCGATCTCCCGAACACCGTCCGACGGTAGAGTTACGTCATGCTCGCCATGACTACGCGATGCGTCCGACATGGGCTCGAATCCGTCGAAGATCAAGTCTTCGCGGACATCGGCCGTATAGTTCAAGTTTCCAGATCTGACCTGATGGCCAGGGGCGTAGCTCTCAATCTGCTCCAGATGGCCAAGCGAATTGGCCCGCAGTGCAAAGCCGCCAAATATGAAGATCTGTCCGGGAAGGAAAGCCACACCCTGGACCGCATCGCTGGCGATGATCGAAGGAGCCATCGAGCCTTATGGTGACGACACATAGGAACTCTCAATGAAAGCACCAATGTCGGTGTCAAAACCGGCGGATCTCGGGTAGGGGGTCCCGAATTGTGCATCTAAGGCGGATGGTAACAGGAGGCAGGGGACACGATGTTTACCCAGGTTCGGGCCCTCTTGATAGAGGTAATACCCTACGTCCCGCTTGATTGTTCTTGATGATATGAGTATTACAAGAGTTGATCTACCATGAGATCAGAGAGGCTAAACCCTAGAAGCCAACCTATGGTATGATTGTATGTTGTCCTACGGACTAAAACCCTCCAGTTTATATAGACACCAGAGGGGGCTAGGGTTACACAAGGTCGGTTACAAAGGAGGAGATATGCATATCCGTATTGCCTAGCTTGCCTTCCACGCCAAGTAGAGTCCCATCCGGACACGAGACGGAGTGTTCAATCTTGTATCTTCATAGTCCAACAGTCCGACCAAAGGATATAGTCCGGCTGTCCGGAGACCCCCTAATCCAGGACTCCCTCAACTCCCGTGAGAGAATTTACGTGAGTACTCTTCGGAGTATGCCGAGATACATATTTGATCCTTTTTACCTCCAGGGTGGTGAGTAAAATTGACTTACTGGCGCAATCAATGTTTCCTCCATACATTGATAGCCAATCCATACCGAGTATCACCTCCAATCCTTGGGATTCCAAAATCATCAAGTCTGAGGGGAAAACTTGCCTACATATGGTTAATGGCATCTGAAAACACCCCTGAGTAGCCATATACTCCGCTCCTGGTGAGCTTACTAACATGGGTGTCCTAAGTACCTTGGTGGGCAACTTATATTTATCCACGAATCCCCTTGAAATGTATGAATGCAATGCACCAATATCAAAAAGAACTATTGCGGTAAATGACTTAACCAAAAACTTACCGATAACTGCATCAGGCTGCTCTTCAACCTCCTTCACGTTCACGTGGTTCACCTGTCCCTTGTTGAATGGGTTGGGCTTCTTCCCAGAGTTTCCATTACCATTCCCATTCCTTGCTTCAGAACACTCGGTTGCATAGTGTCCAGTCTTCCCGCACTTGATACAAGTAATGTGACTGAGGTCCTTCTTGGCGGGCGTTGCTGGGTTAGAGCGGTTCTGATTGCTGCCTTCTCCATTCCCATTTCCATTCCTAGGGCCATGGTGGTTATGCGGAATTCCTCCATTATGATTATGGCCTCCATGGTTATGGGTAAATCCTCCCGGGTTCAGGGTGAGCCGGGGTTTCTGCTGAGCTCCTGAATTGTACCTCCCTTGTCCATACTTCCTCTTGCGGCTCTCAATCTGCTGCTGCTTCCCTTCAATCATAAGAGACTTATATTATCTACCAACTCATGGTAGTTGTTGAATGTTGCCACCATCAACTGCATGCTCATCTCATCATTCAGCCCTTCCATAAACTTCTCCTACTTCGCGGCATCGGTGGCCACATCATCTGGGGCATAGCGAGCTAACTTACTAAACTCCTCTACGTACTGACCTATAGTACGATTCCACTGGCGTAAGTTGAGAAACTCACGCTTCTTCATGCTCATAGCTCCAGTTGAGACATGGGATGTGCGGAAAGCTTGCTGAAACTTCTCCCAAGTGACATTGGCTATGAGAAAAGTGGCTATGTAATTCCCCCACCATGCGGCTGCGGGTCCATCCAATTGGTGTGCGGCAAAATGCACCTTCTCAGCATCTATGCAACCGGCAGTGGTTAACTACCTTCCAATCCTACGTAGCCAGTCATCAGCAACTATGGGCTCGGTGCTACTGGAAAACACCGGCGGCTGTAACCTCAGAAAATGGGCTAAGTTGTCAACTGGAGGTGGTGGCTGTGGGTTGTTGTTATTTTTATTGCTGTTGTTGTTGTTGTTGTTGCCCTGATTCTGAACTAGCAACTGCATCAGTGTATTCTGCTGCTGGATGAACTGAGTGAGCTCCGGTGGGAAAGCAAATCCGGGGTCACGTCTCGAAGGCATCTAATGGGTTTAGAGGGGAGAGATTAGAATATAATGAGGTCTAATGAGAAAGCACTACCCATATGCACATGAGACAAACACAATCATATCATATCACTCAATCAATCAAGCAAGGGCATACAATCGATCTAACTATCGTTACAGTGCTCAGACTACTAATATTTACATGGGGGAATACTACTAATAATATGGTGGTCTACTAGAAATTTTGATCGGTGGAAGACTCCATGATATTCGCTCCAACTTCGTCTTCATAGTCATCATTACTACTATCAGGGTCGGAGTCGGTGTCGTCGATGATGATGTAGTCTTCAGAACGGATCTCCTTAGGTTCGTCGTCTTCTCCCCCTGGTGCGGGGTCTCCTATGAAAACTCCTAGCTTCCTTGTCATGTCGTCATTCTTCTCCACAAGTATCATCATTTCCTCCTCATATCCATCGCGTGTAGACTTAAGCTCCTCTTCTAGCTCTGTGATCCTGGTCATCGCCTTCCTCAAATCTATCATGCTTGCGCACATCTGGTTCTCCTGGCGACGAATGTGATGGTTTAATTCCTGGATGAATGCTGCAATGGACCTGTCCTTCCTGGTGCTGATCATCTCCCATTGCTCATCTCGGCGCCCACATATCTGGTAGATAGTTTCCTTAAGCACCTTGTGGTAAACTTCACCGATGCATCCCATGGCGATGTGGGCTGCCATGCTCTTTCCTAGACTCCAGGTGGGTGCATCAAAGGAAAACTCTATGGGCTCAGTAACTGGCTGAATGTCCTTCCTGAACTTGAACTCGAATCAACTAACGTTCCTCTTCTGGTAAAGTGGCGGTGTAGGTCCCGGGGAAGCTTGGTATTCCGATGTTCAGGTACTTAGTGACTTCCTTCAAGTGTCATCCAAATGAGGTGTCTTCATCCGATTGTGTAAACTTGTTCCTTGAGTCCGCCATCCTAAAGAGTAGAAAATGGAGAGGAGTAAGAAGTGAGTAGAGAAGAGTGATCTATGGCTAATCTTAGTGGTCGTGTCCGACATTCAGCGTGTGCTCTAATACCATCTTGTAGCGACCTGACCTCAAATGGTCAAGTCTCTGTGCTTCAGTGTCATCCTGGATCGGTAATGCTGACACACACAGTACTTTGAAGGATTTTTAACAGAGTAACAATCACGCACTTATTAGATAGAATTTCCCGAAAGAGACTTATTACAATAAGTATGGCTTAAGGCCATCTAATTACGATAACATCAGAAGACTTGGAAGATAAAGTGAGTCCATCAACTCCAACGGCATAGCTGAGTGCATGACAAACGACCTACGACATCTTACTCGTCGTCTGAAAAGTTTGCAACATGATACGTTGCAGCCCGAGAACGGGTCAGCACATGGAATATGCTGGCAAAGCAACACAAGAGAACAATTAACAGATAAAGGCTATCACTACATGCATATATGGCTGGTGGAGGCTCTATGGTTATATTATTTTAGTGAAAAGCCAATTTTTCCCTACAACAAAGGAATATATTTTATTTTAACTATCAAGATAGTTGAAACATCATTGAGAAGGTTCCTCCAACTCAATCCCAATTAAAGTAGTCATTAACACCCCAACAAACTAGTTTAGAGTGATGAGATCAAATCAATAATTCAAGTACCAGATACTCAAGATGTCCATAACCGGGGACACGGCTAACCATGATTAGTTTATACACTCTGTAGAGGTTTGCGCACTTTTCCCCCACAAGACTCGATCTCCTCCATTGGTCTTCTCGCACTACAGGGTGTTTGAGAAACAGATATCTGAGACACAGTCTTTCAGAAGCATTAACTCTTTACTCTGGGTGGATCGTTACACCTACTTTCCCCTACATCTGCTAGCCCACCACTGAAAGAGGTGACACAACATACTCAACTATGCCAGACCCATAATGGCTTGTGGCTGCACACGAAAGTTTCTGGCATGAATAATCTTATGATCCCTTTGAGCCTGGGTGGCAGACCGTAGGATGATCACACGGGTACTCCGGGATATCCTAAGACAACACTGGATTCTCCAGGAGCCCACAAGCAATCCACCTAGATGTGTATTAAAGTTGCCACCTTAAGTTGAACCATTAATTAACAACTCACATCTGTCATGGATATGCTCAAACCCAAACCACGTCTACGAGCATAGCATAGCAATATAAGCATAACTTAGAAGTAACTCCCAGGGGTTTGATAATAAAACAGGTAATAGGTTCTACCTCATCATCTACTTCCTAGACCCACATGTTAAGAGATCCTACTCATGCAATGTGTGAGGGTTGAAACTAATGCATAAAAACTGGGTGATAAAGGGGTATGATCAAAGTGTTACTTGCCTTGCTGATGATCTGCAAATCCTAAAGACTCATAGTAGCACGCTTCACACTCTGGGTGTTCTATCGCAAACAAACAATAACATACATAAGCAACCAAGCAAAGATGCACGGGTAAAACTCAAATAAGAAGATCTAACCAGAAAGTTCAACTGAAGAACTCCGGTTTGTAAAAAGAATCAAAAAAAAAACGGAGCAACTAAACTCAAACTACGAAAGAAACAAGATCTGATTACTAATCTAGACTAAAGTCAAAAATTTTACAGTACCAAAATCTTGTTCAAGTTGGTTAAACAGAAAGAGGGCTTCGAGACAAAGATCTAGGCGCTTGTTTCACCTGATTTGGATAAACGAGCGAAAAGATATACTAGAAAGAAGATTAGGGCAGAAATTGCGATCAAAAATAATCGCGGAAAAACCCTGGAAAAAGAAAACTGACGAACAGGATAACGAACGAATGTTCGCTATCTGCGACTAACGGATGAACAGCATTCGTTAAAACGAATGTACGGATGAATGTCCGCTATTTAACTAAACTGATCTATAAAATGAACTATGGCTTCGAAAAAAACGAACGGTTTTCTCGCGAAAACCGGCAGCGGCGGCTACCTCGGCGAGGTCGGCGGCGCGGCGCTGCGGCGGTGGTGGCGGAGGGCGGCGCAGCGGCGGCGCTCGGGCGGGGCGGCGCGCTCTAGGGTTTCGGGCGGGGCTGGCGGCTTGCTGGGCCTCGGGGTCGCGGGGGCGCGGCTTATAAGGCCGGCCGGGTCAAGTGTCCAGGTTGGACAGAGCCCGGTATGTCGGTTACCTTTTTTTAAATAGATCCTGACACGGAAAAACAAATAAAAGGAATACTAAAGAGACTCCAAAAATCCTGAAATAAATTTTCACGGTCCTCTAATAATATTGTGGACAAAGTGAACATTTATTTAGACCTCTAATGCAATTTTGAAAACACATTTTTTCCTAATTCAAATAAAATCGCAATAAAACCCAAATAAAAAAACTTATTTGATTTTAATATTTTTCCTCTAATATTTCATTTATTTTGGAGAAGTCATATTATCTCCTCTCATATATTTTAATATGAAATTTTTGCGGAGGGGAAAATAATTAAAACCAAATGATCCTCTTTGCAAAATTTGAGAAAACTCAAATATGAAAATAACGAAATTCCCAACACTCTCCGTAGGTCCTTGAGTTGCTTAGAATTTCGAGGATCGCAAAGAAAAAATGCAATAAAATATGATATGCATGAATGACCTATGTATAACATTCCAAATTGAAAATTTGGGATGTTGTAGCCGTCCTGCCTCGTGGCCGCCTTGTGGCGTTCCAGACTTCAACTCCAAGTCTTCTGGTTTGCTTTCGGTCCAAGAAAGATCATCACGAAGGTTTCATTCCGTTTGGACTCCGTTTGGTATTCCTTTTCTGCAAAACTCTAAAATAGGCAAAAAAAAACATAAACTGGCACTGGGCCTCTGGTTAATTGTAGCGACCCGACCTCAAACGGTCAAGTCTCTGTGCTTCAGTGTCATCCCTGGATCGGTAATGCCGACACACACAATACTCGAGGATTTAGAGCAGAGTAGCAATCACACACTTATTGCATCGAATGTCTCAAAAGCGAACTTATTACAATAAATATGGCTTAAGGCCATCTAATACGATAACAACGGAAGGCTTGGAAGATAAAGTGAGTCCATCAACTCCAACGGCATAGCTGAGCTACACGGCAACGACCTAACGAACCTTACTCCTCGTCTGAAAAGTCTGCAACATAATACGTTGCAGCCCGAAAACGGGTCAGCACATGGAATATGCTGGCAATATAACGCAGTAGAGCAAGAACAGAATATTGCTATCACTACATGCATATTTGGCTGGTGGAAAGCTCTATGGTTATAGTTTTTGCGAAAAGCCAATTTTTCCGTACAGCAAAGGAATAGATTTTAATTTAACTATCATGGTAGTTGAAACATTATTGAGAAGGTTCCTCCAACTCAATCCCAATTAAAAGTAATTATCAACCCAACATTATTAATTAAGAGTGATGAGATACTTAAGATACTCCAAGTACTAGATACTCAAGATTGTCCATAACCGGAGACACGGCTAACCATGATTAGATTGTACACTCTACAGAGGTTTGTGCACTTTTCCCCACAAGACTCGATCGTCTCCGTTAGATTTTTCGCACTACACGGTGTTTGAGAAACGGATGACCGAGACACAGTCTTTCAGAAACATTAACTCTCTACTCCGGGCAGACCATACCAAACCTACATCCCTCTACCTGCTGATCCACCTCTTCGAGAGCTTCACGTAACTTACTCAACTATGCTAGAGCCCATAATAGCTTGTGGCTGCACACGGAAGTTTCTAGCATGAATCATCTCAGTTCCCTTTGAGCCTGGGTGGCGGCCCATAGGAATATCACACGGAACCCCGGGATCTCCAAAAATACAGGCAACACTGGATTCTCCAGGTGCCTCAATCCACCCAGATGTGTATTCAAGTTGCCACCTTAAGTTGAACCATTAATTAAAAATCTCACATCTGTCATGGATTTCACTCACCCAAACCACGTCTACGAGCATAGCATAACAATATAAGCAACACGTAGAAGTAACTCCCAAGGTTTGAATATAATAGGGCAATAGGTTCTACCTATCAACTACTTCCCAACCCACATGTTAATGACATCCTAACCATGCAATGTTTGAGGATTGAACTAATGCATAAAAACTGGGTATGGAAAGAGTATGATCAATGTGTTACTTGCCTTGCTGATGATCCGCGAAACCTAGGGACTCCAAATAGCACGCTTCGCACTCCGGGAATTCTATCACAAACAAACAATAACATACATAAGAAATCAAGCAAGGATGCACGGGAAAAACTCAAATAAGAGAGATTGACCAGAAACTTCAGCTTAAGAACTCTGGTTCGCAAAAAAAATCAAATCAAACGGAGCAATGAAACTCAAACGGCGACAGAAACAAGGTCCGTTTACTAATCTGAACTAAAGTCAAATTTTCCCAAAATCTTGTTTAAGTTGATTAAGCAGAAAGAGGGTTTCGAGACAAAGATCTAGGCGCTTGAATCGCCTGATTCTGATAAACGAGCAAAAACATAAACTGAAACGAAAATTGGATTAGAAATCGCGATCAAAAATAATCACGGAAAAATCTGATAAAAAGAAAACTGAGGAACAGGCTAACGAATGAGCGTTCTTTGTTTGTAACTAACGAGCGAAAACCGTTCGTTTTAAACGAACGTACGGACGAACGTCCGCTAAATAACTAAACGGAGAAAAACCGGTGAACCGATCTAAAAAACGAACTAGGGTTTAAAAAAAAACCGAATCGGTTTTCTAGAGAAAACCGGTGGCGAACGGCTACCTCGTCGGATCCGGCGAGGCACGGGGCTTCGGCGGCGGGCTTGCGGGGCGGCGGGGCGACGACGACGCGGCGCTGCGGCGAGGGGCGGCGGCGGCACTGCGGCGGGAAGGCGCGGCTCGGGAGGCGGGCTGCAGCGGCGGCGGGGTTGGTGGTGGTGGCGGGAGGCTTTGGGCGGCATATAAAGGGGGGGGGAAGGGCGGTTGCTTGGGGGAGGGGCAAGGCGGCGGCGGAAGAGGAGTCCGGCTCGGACTCTTGTTTGTGTCGGCGGCGGCGGCGCGTCCTGGGGGAGACGGCGGCGCGGGGAGATGGGCCAGCCCGGCTGGGTTTCGGCCCAGTCGGCGCCCGAAGTTTTTTAAAACAATTCCGCCGAACAGAAAAAAAATCCTAGAAAAATAAAATAAAAATCTAAAATTTTCAAAAAAATTCACCGTCTAAATAAAATATTTAGAAGGAGATGAACATTTTCTTGCCCCTAAAATGCAATTTTGAAAACGTGCAATTTTTCTAATGCAAATAAAATTGCAATAAAATCCGAATAAAATCAAATATTTGATTTTAATATTTTTCCTCCAATATTTCAATTATTTTGGACAAGTCATATTATCTCCTCTCATATATTTTTATATGAAATATTTCCGGAGAGAAAAAATAATTAAAACCAACCTCCTCGTTTCAATATTCGATAAAAATCAAATATGAAAACCGGGAAATTCCCAACTCTCTCCGAGGGTCCTTGAGTTGCTTAGGATTTTTGAGGATCGTGAAACGAAATGCAATAAAATATGATATGCAAACCTACCCCCCTTAAGATGAATCTCACCCTCGAGATTCGGGTTGGCTAGAAAATAGATGTGGGTGGTCTTTGCGAAGATCATCCTCTCGTTCCCAAAGTCTGGTGCAGCTGATGCCAAAACTTTGAGGAAAACTGTGTTCCTCTATCTGATATGATGGTCCTCGGAACTCCCTGGAGACATACGATCCTGGACATATATATCTTGGCCAACTTTGCACTTGTATAAGTTGTTTTCACTGGGATAAAGTGAGCCACTTTGGTCAAGCGATCAACTACTACCCATATAGAATCATATCCTGATTTGGTCCTAGGTAATCCGGTGATAAAATCCATGCCAAGTTTATCCCAATTCCATTCGGATATCGGCATAGGCTGTAACAATCCTGCTGGCTTTTGATGCTCTGCCTTCACTCTCTGACATACATCATATACGGCTACATACTCGGCAATATCTTTCTTCATCCCTGTCCGCCAGAAACGTTCCTTTAAATCCAAATACATCTTGGTGTTTCCGGGGTGTATCGAGTATGGTGAGTCATTGTAACGCCCCGAGACCGATGTGCCAGGTGTCCTCCAGTTATTCGCTGTTGTTGCCTTGTCTTTGCTTGCGTGTCATGCATTTCATATCATGTCATCATGTGCATTGCATCATCATGTTTTCAAAACTTGCATCCGTCCTTGTCTCCTCGTTCCTTCCGTTGTCCGTTCTGAGCCCATACACACTTGCACGCGCCCGAGGCATGTCCGAAATAGTATTTTATAAGTGGCCGGAAAATGTTCTCGGAATGGGATGAAAGTTGGCGTGCGGTGTTGTTTTGTTGTAGGTAGGCCGCCTGCCAAGTTTCATCGCGTTCGGAGTCCGTTTGATGCCCCAACGTATAACTATAGCGGCATTATAGCCGGTCTAACGTCGAACGTTTTCGGTCTCCGGAAACAGTCGTCGGGCCTCCCTCTCTTCTCTTCTCTCAGCTCGAGACCATCTACACAGCACACTACCTACCGCCATGTCCAACTTAACCTCTCTCGTCAGCCCGCGGCCAAGCCTCGCGCGTGCGTCCAAAAGTTGTCCCGGACCCGACCTGGACAGTCGTCACCGTTGTGTCCGGATCATCCCCAAACATCTACAAAACGTCTCCATTTTCTTATTTGGGACTTCCTAGCCTATTTATTCGTGATCGTCCGATTACGATCAGAGGGACAAGGTAGCCCCTAAGCCTAGTCCACCTACTATATATTCACCGGACCAAACTTTAGCCCAACCCTAAAATCTAGGAAGTTTGTCCCTGCCACCGCCGCACTAATCTCCCACATCGGGATCTTCCTCGATCCAAAACGCCCCAACCAGCGCCTCACCTGATCTCCCTCGACCTCCTCGCCAGCCCACCACCGAAGCCTGCAGGTTCCTCCTCCTCCCACCTGTTCGTGCTCGAGGGGCTTGCCTCGGGTGCCGCCGCAAGCAGCAGCAACCATCGGAGGTCCCAGCGCCCGCTCCCTTTTCTTCGCTCGCTGTACCATGTCGCAGCTGCTTTGCCTCCTTCCTTTCTCTTGTTCTTCTTCTTCACTGTCGTTTCTCTCTCCCTCCCTCACGCTTCGCTCTCTCTCTCTCTCAAGAGATCTCTCATCTCTCTCGCCTCACCCTCTCTGTCTTTGTACAGGGAACCAGTGGGAGATGCCATGCCTGCTCGCGGAAGCTCTGTCATCGCCGGGATCAAGTTCCTCCGGCCTCGACCACCCGGATCCGTGTCTTCGCCGCCCTTGCCCGTTCTGGCCGGATCCTGCCGGCTGGACCCCGTCCCCGTCACCGGTGCCCTTGCCGAAGACCACCGACGAGCTACCGTGCCAAGTCATCCTGCGGCCGCTCCCCTGTATCCCCGCGTTGAACGACAGGAGCAGCTGCGCCGACTGCTTGCCTCGAGTGAAGTCCCAGCACCTCCGCAAGCCGCTCTGCCGTGCCGTCTCCGGCCCCTGCTCGCCGGAGCCGTGCCTTCCCCCATGCCCTCGAGCCCGTGCCGACCATCGACCTTGCTGGCAACAACGAACCAGGGCGGCCATGGCCCCTGCTTCGAACGAACGAGCACAGCCACACTCACTGTGCGTTGACCACGCCCCAGCCCAGATCCGCCGGCCCAAGAGGCCCATGAGTGAGCAGCACCCCCCTCCATCCCTTTGTGCCTATTGGGCTAGTTCAACTTTCAGCCCGTTATCTTTTTTTTCAGTTCAGGAGGATTTTCCAAATATCCCAGAGAGAGCACTTTTGCAGAAAAGACCTTCAACTTCATGCATTTAATATCTCACCAACCGTGCATCGGATTAGAACAAACTTAATATGAAACTTGCTTAGTTTTTCATCTAGTTTAATAATTTGTCGTTTTCATCCATGTTTAAAATATTTAAAATGTTGTTTGTTTAAATTTGCTCCTATGTCATGTTAAAATGCTTTAATTCATAACTAAATAACCGTAGCTCCAAACTTAACAAACTTTATATGTAAATGGGGTAGAAAAATGCCTAGTTTAACATGGTGGCATCACTTTGCATGTTTAACAACTCAAAAATTGTGTTTAGGGCAGAACAGCACCAAATCTAAGAGATGCATATGGGGATTTTCCGGAAGTGTTGTTCGTTGTTTCCGGCCTCATTTAACCCTGACTAGATAGGTAGTTTTACTTTGCTTCACCCGCTTGCCATGTTTTACAACATTTAATATTGTTGGGTACATAAACAAGGTTGAACTAAATAACTTGTCGTGGTGTTTCGTCAATATGCACCGTTGCATGTTGAGCTCCACTTAATTTGTAGGATTGTTTGTGCATTTTGCCATGCCATGCTTCATTAAACCGGACATGCATCATACTTGATTGTGCATCATGCCATGCTTATGTGATGGTTGTTTACTATGTTGTGTGCTTCTTTCCGGTGTTGCTTCTTCGGGTTGATTCCGATAACGTCGCGTTTGTGAGGATTCGTTCAACTATGTCCGTTTGTCTTCTTCGTGGACGCGCTCTTCTTCCTTGCGGGATTTCAGGCAAGATGAGCATACCCTCGAAATCACTTCTATCTTTGCTTGCTAGTTGCTCGCTCTTTTGCTATGCCTATGCTACGATACCTACCACTTGCCTATCATGCCTCCTATATTGTTGAACCAAGCCTCTAACCCACCTTGTCCCAGCAAACCGTTGTTTGGCTATGTTACTGCTTTGCTCAGCCCCTCTTATAGCGTTGCTAGTTGCAGGTAAAGATTGAAGTTTGTTCCTTGTTGGAACATGGAGATGTTGTTCCTTGTTGGGATATCACAATATCTCTTATTTAATTAATGCATCTATATACTTGGTAAAGGGTGGAAGGCTCGGCCTTATGCCTGGTGTTTTGTTCCACTCTTGCCGCCCTAGTTTCCGTCAAATTGGTGTTATGTTCCCAGATTTTTCGTTCCTTATGCGGTTGGGCTATAATGGGAACCCCTTGACAGTCCGCCTTAAATAAAACTCCTCCAGCAATGCCCAACCTTGGTTTTACCATTTGCACTAACAACCTACCACCTTCCCTTGGGTTCTGCAGACTCAAGGGTCATCTTTATTCTAAGCCCCCCGGGCCAGTGCTTCTTTAAGTGTTGGTCTGAACCGAGCTGCCTGCGGGGCCACCTCGGGGAAATTGAGGGTTGGTTTTACTCGTAGCTAGTCTCATCTGAGTGTGCCCTGAGAACGAGATATGTGCAGCTCCTATCGGGATTTGTCGGCACATTCGGGCGGTGTTACTGGATTTGTTTTAACTTGTCGAAGTGTCTTGTAGAACCGGGATACCGAGTCTGATCAAAATGTCTCGGGAGAAGGTATATCCTTCGTTGACCGTGAGAGCTTGTCATGGGCTAAGTTGGGACACCCCTGCAGGGTTTGAACTTTCGAAAGCCGTGCCCGCGGTTATGGGCAGATGGGAATTCGTTAATGTCCGGTTGTAGAAAACCTGAAGTTGACCTTAAGTAAAACACATCAACCGCGTGTGTAACCGTGATGGTCTCTTCTCGGCGGAGTCCGGGAAGTGAACACGGTGTTGGAGTTATGTTTGACGTAGGTTGTTCTAGGATCACTTCTTGATCATAGTTTTATCGATCGTGCTTTGCCTTCTCTTCTCGCTCTCATTTGCGTATGTTAGCCACCAAACATGCTAGTCGCTTGCTGCAGCTCCACCTCATATCTTTCACCTTACCCATAAGCTTAAATAGTCTTGATCGCGAGGGTGTGAGATTGCTGAGTCCCCGTGACTCATAGATACTTCCAAAACCACTTTGCAGGTGCCGATGTTACCGAGCAGGTGACGCAACCAAGCTCAAGGAGGAGCTCGATGAAGACCCTGTCCTTTGTGTTGTTTCGTTCAAGTTGATCAGTAGAGGAGCCCAGTTGGGGTCGATCGGGAACCTTGTCGCTTTTGGGGTAGTCTTCTTTTATTTTGGTTCCGTAGTCAGACCTTGATTGTATCTGGATGATGTAATGCTTTATTCATGTATTTGTGTGAAGTGGCGATTGTAAGTCAACTATGTATCTTTTCCCTTATTGTATTACATGGGTTTTTAGCAAAGATTACCTCACTTGCGACATTGCTTTCAATGCGGTTATGCCTCTAAGTCGTGCTTCGACACGTGGGAGATATAGCCGCATCGAGGGCGTTATAAGTTGGTATCAGAGCCTTCCCCGACCTTAGGAGCCCCCACTACTTGATCGTTTTAGCAACCATTGTTGAGTCTAGAAAAATGTTTTGAGTCATTTAGGAATTATATATCGGAGAGTTAGGACTTCTTTTTACTCCCCAGTCCCTTCATCGCTCTGGTAAGGCATCCTGACGTAGAGTTTTGACTCTTCTCTTCTCAAATTTCACTAAATTTTTTTTAGGATCATGCGGGTATCTTGGAATCGTTCCGATCGATTTGTGACGAGAACATTGTTCTTGGTGCCTCCTGTCATTTAGGGGTTGTGGTAGTGTTCCGGGGAGTTGAGCTCCGAGGTGTTGTCGTCACAATTTTATCATTGCAGTTCTGGAATACCTGAGTTTAGTTCGCCGACATCGAAAATCTCTTTTATGCAGTTGTTGGTGAGATAACCTCGACGCCACCCAGTACTGGGGCGGGAGTTCAGGAGTATTGCCATAACTCGTATAACGGATGCTTTTCGAAGGTTGAGGTAGATGATTTCCGAAGGTTTCTTGGTTATGTGTTGAAGGATGGATACAGCTGGATGTATGATTTGTTAGTTTTGGGTGAGATATTATGCTTCCCCTGTATCCCCAACACCTGATTGCATAACTGGAAAATTTCGGGAGTTTATAAGTGGGAATTCAAGTAGCTCTTAGGATATCTTTCCGACAGATGTATGATATGAAATTGGGGTTCGACGTCTAGTGGTCCGCCTATTCACGGTTGGTTTTACAGTGGTCTCGTTGTGTCTTAAAGAGTCCTTGGCTATGCCGACTCGGGGACGCTTCGTATGTCATGTGCACTGCCTTGTACATGATGGTGTTGTACGATCGAGCCCGTGTAGGCCCCACCACAAAAACTTCGGACGAAATCTCTATCATATGTTTGTTCCGGCTTATTCTGCGAGGCAATCCTTTGTTTTGTTTTGAGTTGTGGTATTCGAGTTGCTTCGAAGTCAAATGTTGATTCCATATCTTCCCAAGCGGTGTTCTCATACTCTTATGGAAATACTAATCCTTCTCGATCATCGAGTTTGTCATGTCAATCCTTTTTACCGGTGTGCTTCTCTTCAAGTGGGTCCGATCTTTTCAATATCAACAAGATCAATTATCAGTTCTTCTCAACGGTGTTCATTTCCTCCGTCTCCAAGTTGCCTTTGTTTTTCCCACCCTCCCACCCACCCCTTTTCTTCAAGGTTTCAGAGTTCTTTTTCACTATTCTTTTTATCGATGGAAGTCTCTTCATTCTTTTCTTTGAATGTTCTACCCGGTGGTTCTCATGAAGATGCTCTTCAAGTTCGTCATTCTTCATTCTTTTCTTCTCCGATGGACTCAAATCAAGCTTTTGGTGTCGATCATATCTTTTCCTCGTCTCAGAAGTTTTATCATACCGGTGCACCTCATAATCATCCAATGGTGTTTCTTTTGAGTGGGCCCTAACCCACAGGTCGTTTTCCAGGATCTTACCTGACTCTTCTATTTTCCTGGAGCTAGCCTAAATTCTTTCGAAGTTTGACGTAAGAATGATTTATCATCAGTCAAATTTCGTTCTCCAAGATCTTCCAAATTCTTTCATCGTTGGTTCAACCTTTCCAATTTTATTTCTGAAGTACCTCAATAATTTTTGTTGGTGTTTCTCGTCGTCATTCTTAGGATTTGAAGACCGAAGAAGAGTTTTTCCTCCAAATCTAATCCATTCTCTTGAAGATTCGTGATTCTAGCTGTTGCCATCCTCTCATAATTGTTTTCGATTGTGAGATTTTCACCCATCCGGAGTAATTCAGGAGTCTTTTCAGTTTGATTCTCCGAAGGCCATCATTTTGGGATTATTCATTCTCAGCTTTCAGCTCTTTTTTTTCTCTCTAAGTCTCACCGGTGCATCATTCTAATATTCTCTAATCGGCTCGTGATCTCTTCGTTCTCATGTATCTAAATCCTCTCAAACATCTTCGGGTATTTTCTAATTCTTCCCGGTGTTTCTTTATGTTTTATTCGTTCTTTTTTTCAATTCTTACGGTTATTCGTTCAAGACTTCTCGTCATTCGTTTATCATATCAACTCTTTCGTTCTTTTCAATCCTTCCGGTGGTTCGTTGAAGACCTTCTCAAGTTTGCTCTATATCTATCTTAATCCTTTCAACGAGAATAAGTAGTATGCCAAATCCGTTGATTGTCATCAATTTAATTGGTGAAGGATAAGCATAATGTAATTCTTATTCTTGTTTCATCGAGTGAACTCAATTCCTTATTCCGGAGGTTCATCCAATTCCTAATCTCAATTATTCGTCTTTGTTTCTTGGAGTTCCAAGTTCTCTCAATTATATCATCGTGAAGATCCATCTAATCGTTGCAAGGTTTCACTTTGTGTTTTCAACTTCTCTTTCTTCTCGTTATCCTTTTGTTACCGGAGATCTTCATGAAGGTTCTACATGATGGTTCATCAAGGATTTAATTCCTTCTCGAAGTGTTCATCTACATTCTTTTCAGAGGAGCTCAATTATTCTTCATCTTGCAATCCGGAGTGCAATTCTTCCTTCCGTATCAGTAGAGGTGGTATTATGTCATTCTTGATAATTTGAGTTCATGTTTCATGATTCACAGGTTGTTAAGAATGAGGTATTTTAAATCCATCAATCTCGTCATTGGAGTTATCTTGGGTTATGTTTCACCTAAAGCCTTCCCTAAGGATTTTGCTATTTATGGTGCTCATAAATGACCCAAGTTCTTATTTATCCTTCCGATGAACAAGTTCCTCGTCTTCTTGTTCTTATCAATCCAATATTGTTTTCGTTAGTGGCAGAATTTCACCTCAAGTTCTTGAGATGTTTTCCATAAGCCCACTACAAGCTTATCCTCTTCGTTGTTGTTTTCCCAACAACCCCGTGCAATCCTTTCCTGCAATGGTGCTTTACAAGTTCAATTGTGGTAGGAGTTGTTATTTTCTTCTCCGCTCTTTTGTTCCGACGATCTACCTTTGATTCTTTCATCCGGAGGCATTGAGGTGTTGCTCTTTTCACTCATCATCTCGGATTGTCAGGACCATGTTCTTTTCGTGCTTATCCTTTTAACTGGAGTGTCGTGTCCTCTTTTCAAGTATCCTCTCATCTTGTCAAGTTTAATTCCTTCCCTATCTTGTTTTAACTGGAGTATTGTGCCCCTTTGCCCAAGTTCTTATTCAATTCATTTTCTTTACAATCGGAGGGCTGCCCGAAGTTGTTCTCCCTTGTTCCTCTTTTCTAGCAGAGTGTTTTTAGCTTCGTCATCTCCGTTGTATGCTTCTCTCGATTGGCTTAACCTTTTCAAGGTTCTTTGGTCTCACTCGTTTGTCAAAGAAGCAACTTAATTTTACCTCTTCTCTTTCTCTTCCGTTTGCCCTCCGGTGCCATTCTAGATCTCGGGACAAGATCCTCTCGTAGTGGTGGAGTGTTGTAACGCCCCGAGACCGATGTGCCAGGTGTCCTCCAGTTATTCGCTATTGTTGCCTTGTCTTTGCTTGCGTGTCATGCATTTCATATCATGTCATCATGTGCATTGCATCATCATGTTTTCAAAACTTGCATCCGTCCTGGTCTCCTCGTTCCCTCCGTTGTCCGTTCTAAGCCCAGACACACTTGCACGCACCCGCGGCATGTCTGAAATAGTATTTTATAAGTGTCCGGAAAATGTTCTCGGAATGGGATGAAAGTTGGCGTGCGGTGTTGTTTTGTTGTAGGTAGGCCGCCTGCCAAGTTTCATCGCGTTCGGAGTCCGTTTGATGCCCCAACGTATAACTATAGCGGCATTATAGCCGGTCTAACGTCGACCGTTTTCGGTCTCCGGAAACAGTCGTCGGGCCTCCCTCTCTTCTCTTCTCTCAGCTCGAGATCGTCTACACAACACACTACCTACCGCCATGTCCAACTTAACCTCTCTCGTCAGCCCGCGGCCAAGCCTCGCGCGCGCGTCCAAAAGTTGTCCTGGACCCGACCTGGACAATCGTCACCGTTGTGTCCGGATCATCCCCAAATATCTACAAAACGTCTCTGTTTTCTTATTTGGGACTTCCTAGCCTATTTATTCGCGACCGTTCGATTATGATCAGAGGGACGAGGTAGCCCCTAAGCCTAGTCCACCTGCTATATATTCACCGGACCAAACTTTAGCCCAACCCTAAAATCTAGGAAGTTTGTCCCTGCCGCCGCCGCACTCATCTCCCACCTCGGGATCTTCCACGATCCAAAACGCCCCAACCAGTGCCTCACCTGATCTCCCTCGACCTCCTTGCCGGCCCACCACCGAAGCCTGCAGGTTCCTCCTCCTCCCACCTGTTCGTGCTCGAGGGGCTTGCCTCGGGTGCTGCCGCAAGCAGCAGCAACCATCGGAGGTCCCAGCGCCCGCTCCCTTTTCTTCGCTCGTTGTACCATGCCGCAGCTGCTCTGCCTCCTTCCTTTCTCTTGTTCTTCTTCTTCACTGTCGTTTCTCTCTCCCTCCCTCATGCTTCGCTCTCTCTCTCAAGAGATCTCTCATCTCTCTCGCCTCACCCTCTCTGTCTCTGTACAGGGAACCAGTGGGAGATGCCATGCCTGCTCACGGAAGCTCTGTCGTCGCCGGGATCAAGTTCCTCCGGCCTCGACCGCCCAGATCCGTGTCTTCGCCGCCCTTGCCCGTTCCGGCTGGATCCCGCCGGCCGGATCCGGGGTCTCTTGGATATTGGCCCTGTACCTGGCAATAGCTCTACCAAAAACTCGATGTCTCGATCCGGTGGCATGCCTGGTAACTCCCCTGGGAAAACATCCGGGTAATCCTTCACTACCGGCACTTCCTCCTGAACAACTCCCGTGAGGGTATTCACTTGGTCCTCCTAGGCACATGCCTACATACATACTTGATCCTTTTTCCCTTCGGGGTGGTGAGATAAATCGACTTACTAGCACAGTCAATGCTTCCTCCATACTTTGAAATCCAGTCCATGCCTAATATCACATCCAATCCTTGTGACTCCAAGATTATTAGGTCGGACGGAAAAACATGGTTGCCAATGGTTAGGGGTATATGGTCGCACCATCGACTAGCCATATACTCTGCTCCAGGTGAACTCACTAACCGAGGGTCCTAAGGGTTTGGGTTGGTAGTTTAAACTTATCCATGAATCCCCTTGATATGTATGAATGCGATGCACCAGTATCAAAAAGAATAAGAGCGGTAAATGACTTAACCAAAAACTAACCTATAACCGCGTCTGGCTTCTCCTCAACCTCCTCCACGTTAATGTGGTTCACTTGTCCTTTGTTGAATGGATTGGGCTTCTTCCCAGTGCTCCCATTACCGTCTCCATTCTTCGCTTCAGGGCACTCCGTGGCATAGTGTCCAGTCTCCCCGCACTTAAAGCAAGTAATGTGACTTAGACCTCTTTTGGCGGGTGTGGCTGGATTGGGGCGATTCTGATTGTTGTTTGTTCCATTCCAATTCCCATTCTTAGAACCATTGTGGTTATGTGAACTTCCTCTGGTGTGGTTGTGACCTCCATGGTTATGAACAAGTCCTCCCGAGTTCGGGGTTAGGCGAGGCTTCTGCTGAGCTCCTGAGTTATACCTCCCTTGTCCATACTTCCTCTTACGGCTCTCAATCTGCTGCTGCTTCCCTTCAATCATAAGGGCCTTATCTACCAACTCCTGGTAGTTGTTGAAGGTTGCCACCATCAAATGCATGCTCATCTCATCATTCAGCCCTTCCATAAAATTCTCCTGCTTTGCGGCATCTGTGACCACGTCATCAGCGGCATAGCGAGATAACTTGCTAAACTCATCCACGTACTGGGCCACAGTACTGTTCCCATGGCGTAAGTTGTGAAACTCACGCTTCTTCATATTCATGGCTCCAGCTGAGACATGGGCTGTACGGAAAGCTTGCTGAAACTGATCCCAAGTGACGTTGGCTATGGGGAAAGTGGCCGTGTAATTCTCCCACCATGAGGCTGCTGGTCCATCCAATTGATGTGTGGCAAAGCGCACCTTCTCAGCATTTGTGCAACCTGCGGTGGTCAACTCCCTTCCAATACGACGTAGCCAATCATCAGCAACTATAGGCTCGGTGCTACTGGAAAACACTGGCGGTTGTAACCTCAGAAAGCGAGCTAAGTTGTCAACTGGAGGTGGGTTGTTGTTGTTGTTATTGTTGCCTTGGTTCTGAACTAGCAATTGCATCAAGGCATTCTACTACTGGATCAACTGAGTGAGCTCTGGCGAGAAGGCAAATCCGGTGTCGCGTCTCGGAGGCATCTGGTGGGTTTAGAGGGAAGAGATCAGAATAGAACAAGGGTCTAATGAGGAAACACTACCCATATGCACATGAGACAAACACAAACATTTCACTCAATCAATCAAGCAAGGGCATACAAGCAGTCTAGAACTATCGCAAAAGTGCTCAACTAGTACTAAATACATGGGAGGATACTGCTAATCATTTGGTGGTCATCTAGAAATTTTGATCGGTGGAAGACTCCATGATGTCTGCTCCAGCTTTGTATTCAAAGGCATCCTCACTAGAGTCGGAGTCGGTGTCGTTGATGATGATGTAGTTCTCCGGGTAAGTGGAATCGTCGTCTTCTCTTCCCGATACTGGATCTCCCATGAATACTCCGATCTTCTTAATCAAGTCGTCATTCTTCTCCAATAGTGTCCCAATTTCCTCCTCGTATCCATCGCATGTAGACTTGAGTTCTTCTTCCAGCTCGATGATCCTAGTCTTGTCCTTCTTCAACTCTATCATGTCTGCGCACATCTGATTCTCCTGGCGTCGAATGTGCTGGTTTAACTCCTGGATGAAAGCTGCAATGGATCTGTCCTTCTTGGTGCTGATCATCTCCCATTGCTCGTCTCGGCGCCCACATATCTGGTAGATGGTGTCCTTGAGATCCTTGTTGTAGACTTCTCCAATGCGTTGTAACGCCCTCGATGCGGCTATATCTCCCACGTTTTGAAGCACGAATTAGAGGCATAACCGCATTGAAAGCAATGTCGCAAGTGAGGTAATCTTCGCAAACAACCCATGTACATAAATAAATGGTAAAGGTACATAGCTGGCTTACAATCGCCACTTCACACAATACATGAATAAAGCATTACATCATCCAGATACAATCAAGGTCCGACTACGGAACCAAAATAAAAGAAGACTACCCCAAAAGCTACACAGATCCCCGATCGTCCCGACTAGGCTCCACTACTGATCAACTAGAAACGGAACAACATAAAGGACAAGATCTTCATCGAGCTCCTCCTTGAGCTTGGTTGCGTCACCTGCTCGGAAACATCGGCACCTGCAAACTGGTTTTGGAAGTATCTGTGAGTCACGGGGAGTCAGCAATCTCACACCCTCGCGATCAAGACTGTTTAAGCTTATAGGTAGGGTAAAAGGTATGAGGTGGAGATGCAGCAAGCGACTAGCATATATGGTGGCTAAACATACGCAAATGAGAGCGAGAAGAGAAGGCAAAGCACGATCGTGAAACTATGATCAAGAAGTGATCCTAGAACAACCTACGTCAAGCATAACTCCAACACCGTGTTCACTTCCCGGACTCCGCCGAAAAGAGACCATCACGAGTACACACGCGGTTGATGTATTTTACTTAAGGTCAACTTCTTCTACAACCGGACAGTAACAAATTCCCATCTGCCCATAACCGCAGGCATGGCTTTTGAAAGTTCAAAACCCTGCAGGGGTGTCCCAACTTAGCCCATTACAAGCTCTCACGGTCAACGAAGGATATTCCTTCTAGCGGGAAGACCCGATCAGACTCGGAATCCCGGTTACAAGACATCCTCGACAATGGTAAAACAAGTCCAGTAAGACCACCCGCTGTGCCGACAAATCCTGATAGGAGCTGCACATATCTCGTTCTCAGGGCACACCGGATAAGCTAAGCGTACGGGAGCCAACGTAACCCAAGTTGCCAAGGGACGGCCCCGCACGGTGCTCTGGGTTGGACCAACACTCAGAGGAGCACTGGCCCGGGGGGTTTAAATAAAGATGACCCTTGAGTCTGCAGAACCCAAGGAAAAGAAAAGGCTAGGTGGCGAATGGTAAAACCAATGTTGGGCATTGCTGGAGGAGTTTTATTCAAGGCGAACTGTCAAGGGGTTCCCATTATAACCCAACCGTGTAAGGAACGCAAAATCCGGGAACATAACACCGATATGATGGAAACTAGGGCGGCAAGAGTGGAACAAAACACCAGGCATAAGTCCGAGCCTTCCACCCTTTACCAAGTATATAGATGCATTAATTAAATAAGGGATATTGTGATATCCCAACAAGTAAACATGTTCCAACAAGGAACAACATCTCCATGTTCCAACAAGGAACAAACTTCAATCTTCACCTGCAACTAGCAACGCTATAAGAGGGGCTGAGCAAAGCGGTAACATAGCCAATCAACTGTTTGCTAGGACAAGGTGGGTTAGAGGCTTGGTTTAACAATATGGGAGGCATGATAAGCAAGTGGTAGGTATCGTAGCATAGGCATAGCAAAAGAGCGAGCATCTAGCAAGCAAAGATAGAAGTGATTTCGAGGGTATGGTCATCTGGCCTGAGATCCCGCAAGGAAGAAGAACGAGTCCATGAAGAAGACAAACGGACGTAGTCGAACGGGTCCTCACAATCACGACGTTACCGGAACCAACCCGAAGAAGAAACACCGGAAAGAAGCACACAACATAGTAAACAACCAACACATGAACATGGTATGATATGCGGGATGCGGTATGCGATGCATATGCATGATTTGGAAAGGAATGATTGGACCTGGCCTCAACTTGGAAATCCAAGAGTGCCACTGGAAAGGTGAGGTGATTTCGGTTGAAATGGATATAAAGATCACCGGAATCGGATGCCCGGTTTGGAAATGGCAAGCAAAACAAATATGGTACCGGTCTGCGATAAACAGCAAGTAGCCAACTAAATGCATCAAGATAAATATGCTACAGCACTCAAACATGGAAACAAAATACATGGAAGGGATCCACTCATGAAGCTTGACAAAAGATGAACACTGAGCTACGGCTAATTCATCCATTAACAGGCTCAAACAAGCATGGCAAAAGTGCAAATGATAACAAGTTTCAGACTTAGTGAAATTAACACAAGTCTGGGATTTATCATCAGGAAGCACACTTTAGAGCATGAAAACTACATGCTACAGGAACATATCATGGCAAAGCAAGGCATGGCATGAAGCTAATCAAAGCACTTAACAAAAGTCCCTTAGTGACCTTGAGCCAAAAGGGATCAGAAAATACAATTGCAAGCATGTGAACATGGCAAAAATATAAACAGATACGGACTTAGTGAAAAACTGGAGCATTCAAAATAGTTAACGAGTAGGCATGTTTACAAGCTCGATGCACTCACTACAGAGGATGGCATGACAAACTAAGCATACACCCATGAATAATACATGACATAGAAGCTATAAATGGCAAGAACAACAACATAGCATGCACGGATCAATAGCAACATCCTCGGCAAAATCGCTAACAAGTCAACAATCTGCCAGGATTCACGATATAGCAAAAGTAGAGCTCGATTGACTCAAGCTAGGGTGCTCCATAAATGCAAACAAAGACACGAATGGATAGAGCACCACAATGTTAACAAAACATCCTTACTGATCATCCTCAAAAGAGGCACGGATCACTAGGAAACAACATGAACATATGGCATAACAACAAAATCAGATTAAGGACTTGGTGAAATTCTAAGTCCCTGAAATCAGCATTACCGATTACGCTACTTTGCAAGCTTGTGCTAGTCACCACAAATATCACAAAAATACAAGGCAAGCACCCCTGTAAAGATGGCATGGCATATAACAAAACACATGTAGAGCTCAGGATCATAACATGCACACATTAAACATGGCAAAAATGACAAAATGCCATTTGCTGAAACAGATCTGACAAATTACTCACATAGCCCTCTTCCAACAACATTTCGGGCATCCAGATGAGCTCAAATGAAAATGATGCAATGAGATGAAATAATGTACTCGTCGAGGCGAACATTTTGATATGCTACACGCATGAATCGGATCTACGGATGCAGAGTTACGATGCGTCGAAAATGGGCATATGAATCTGGAAACTTCGGGGACTTAGTGGAATTTTACCCCGCGGGAAAAGTCAACCCGGGACGAGGAGATCCGGGACGGGGTGGATCCGGTTCGGGATGCCGCCGTTTGGTTGGTGGACTTGGTGGATCTGATCCATCTCGGACGGATCCGGACGGACGGCGACCGGAGACGGGCATCGGCGAACTCCGGTGATGGTCGGCGGCGAGGGACGTGGTGGCGCGACGAAGAGCATGGCGGCGCCGGTGACGAGGTGGAGGAGGAGACAGCGCGCGGGCGGCGGCGGCCGGTACGGAAGGCGCGACGGCGGAGCAAGGCGAGCCCGGCGAAGCTCCGGCGGGCGCAGGTGGCCGGAGTCGGTGCGGATGGCGGCGCCGGCAATGGCGCCTGGGGCGGCGACGTGGCCTTGTCGCGAGCGAGAGGCGGGGCAGACACGGGAGCCAGGCGGCGGTGGTTGCGGGCTCGCGCGGGCCCTCCCTGGGCCGCACGGGCCGGCGCGGAGGAGACGACGGCGGGGTGACGTGGCAGCCCCGGAGTGGCTGGGCGCGGCGGCGGGATCTTGTCCGGTCCGGGACGGACATGTCCGGCGGGCGAGAGGGGAATATTTAGGGTTTGCACCGCGAAATCGGGGGAGGAGGACTAATTTATAGGTAGAAGGAGCTAGGAGAGTCCAAATGAGGTGCGGTTTTCGGTCACGCGATCGTTATCGAACGACCGAGATGATGGAGATGTCTTAGGTGGGTTTTGGGCCACTTTGGAAGGGTGTTGGGCTGCAACACACACGAGGCCTTTTCGGTCCCTCGGTTAACCGTTGGAGTATCAAACGAAGTCCAAATGGCACGAAACTTGACAGGCGGTCTACCGGATAGTAAACCAAGGCCGCTTGGCAAGTATCGGTCCAATCCGAAAACGTTTAATACCCTCACACGAAAAGAGGTAAAAGGGAACACCAGGTGACATAGGAGCGCCGGATAGCAAAACGGACAACGGGGAAAATGCTCGGAAGCATGAGACGAACATGTATGCAAAAGAAATGCACATGATGACATGATATGCAATGCATGACACGCAAGCAATGACAAGGCAAAAACAGCGAATAACTGGAGGACACCTGGCACATCGGTCTCAGGGCGTTACATGCGTCCCATGGTAATGTGGGCTGCCATGCTCTTGCCTAGACTCCAGGTGGGTGCTTCAAAAGAAAACTATATGGGCATAGAGGTTGGTGTGAACGTCCTTCCTGGAACTTGTACTTGAATCATCCAGCGCTCCTCTTCTGGTAAGGTGGTGTTGTACGTCCCGATGAAGCTTGGTATTCCAATGTTCAAGTACCTAGTGACTTCCTTCAGGTGGCGTCCAAAGGGTGTGTCTTCATCCGGCTGTGTAAACTTGTTATTCAATTCCACCATCCTAAAGAGTGGAAAATGGAGAGGAGTCAGAAATGAGTAGAGAAGAGTGACCTAGGGTTTATCTTAGTGGTCATGTCCTACACTCAGCGTGTGCTCTGATACCATCTTGTAGCGACCCGACCTCAAAACGGTCAAGTATCTGTGCTTCAGTGTCATCCCTGGATCTGTAATGCTGACACACACAGTACTCGAGGATTTATAACACAGTAGCAATCACACACTTTTTACATCGAATGTCTCAAAAGAGAACTTATTACAATAAATATGGCTTAAGACCATCTAATACGATAACAGCGGAAGGCTTGGAAGATAAAGTGAGTCCATCAACTCCAACGACATAGCTGAGCTACACGGCAACGACCTAACGAACCTTACTCCTCGTCTGAAAAGTCTGCAACATAATACGTTGCAGCCCGAAAACGGGTCAGCACATGGAATATACTGGCAATATAACACAGTAGAGCAAGAACAAAATATTGCTATCACTACATGCATATTTGGCTGGTGGAAAGCTCTATGGTTATAGTTTTTGCGGAAAGCCAATTTTCCCCTACAACAAAGGAATAGATTTTAATTTAACCATCATGGTAGTTGAAACATTATTGAGAAGGTTCCTCCAACTCAATCCCAATTAAAAGTAATTATCAACCCAACATTATTAATTAATAGTGATGAGATACTTAAGATACTCCAAGTACTAGATACTCAAGATTTTCCATAACCGGGCACACGGCTAACCATGATTAGATTGTACACTCTGCAGAGGTTTGCGCACTTTTCCCCACAAGACTCGATTGCCTCGTTAGATTTCTCGCACTACACGGTGTTTGAGAAACGGATGACCGAGGCACAGTCTTTCAGAAACATTAACTCTCTACTCCGGGCAGACCATACTAAACCTACATCCCTCTACCTGCTGATCCACCTCTTCGAAAGCTTCACGTAACTTACTCAACTATGCTAGAGCCCATAATAGCTTGTGGCTTCACACGGAAGTTTCTAGCATGAATCATCTCAGTTCCCTTTGAGCCTGGGTGGCGGTCCATAGGAATATCACACGGAACCCCGGGATCTCCAAAAATACAGGCAACACTGGATTCTCCAGGTGCCTCAATCCACCCAGATGTGTATTCAAGTTGTCACCTTAAGTTGAACCATTAATTAACAATCTCACATCTATCATGGATTTCACTCACCCAAACCACGCCTACGAGCATAGCATAGCAATATAAGCAACACATAGAAGTAACTCCCAAGGTTTGAATATAACAGGGCAATAGGTTCTACCTCATCAACTACTTCCCAACCCACATGTTAATGACATCCCAACCATGCAATGTGTGAGGATTGAACTAATGCATAAAAACTGGGTATGGAAAGAGTATGATCAATGTGTTACTTGCCTTGCTGACGATCCGTGAAACCTAGGGACTCCAAATAGGATGCTTCACACTCTGGGAATTCTATCGCAAACAAACAATAGCATACATAAGCAATCAAGCAAGGATGCACGGGTAAAACTCAAATAAGAGAGATTGACCAGAAAGTTCGACTTAAGAACTCCGGTTCGCAAAAAGAATCAAATCAAATAGAGCAACGAAACTCAAACGGTGATAGAAACAAGGTTCGTTTACTAATCTGAACTAAAGTCAAATTTTACTGTGCCAAAATCTTGTTTAAGTTGATTAAGCAGAAATAGAGTTTTGAGACGAAGATCTAGGCGCTTGAATCGCCTGATTTCGATAAAAGAGCGAAAACATAAACTAAAACGAAAATCGGATCAGAAATCGCGATTGAAAATAATCGCGGAAAAATCCGATAAAAAGAAAACTGACGAACAGGCTAATGAGCGAGCGTTCGTTGTCTGTAACTAACGAGCGAAAACCGTTCGTTTAAACGAACGTACGGACGAACGTCCTCCAAATAACTAAACCGAGAAAAACCGGCAAACCGATCTAAAAAACGAACTAGGGTTTTAAAAAAACTGAATCGGTTTTCTAAAGAAAACCGGCGTCGAACGGCTACCTCGTCGGATCCGGCGAGGCGCGAGGCTCCGGTGGCGGGGCTTCGGCGGCGGGGCGACGGCGGCGCGGCGCTGCGGCGGTGAGGCGCAGGAGGCGGCGGCGCGGTTCAGGAGGCGGGCTGCGGCGGCGGCGGGGTTGGTGGTGGTAGCGGGGGAGCTTGGGGCGGCATATAAAGGGGGGAGGGGCGGTGGCTTGGGGGAGGGGCAAGGCGGCAGCGGAAGAGGAGTTCGGCTCCGACTCTTGTCCAAGTCGGCGGCGGCGGCGACGCGTCCTGGGGGGAGACGGCGGCGCAGGGAGATGGGCCGGCCTGGCTGGGTTTCGGCCCAGTCGGCGCCTGAAGTTTTTTTTAAACAATTCCGCCGAACAGAAAAAAAATCCTAGAAAATAAAATAAAAAACTAAAAATGCCAAAACAAATTTTCATCGTCTAAACAAAATATTTAGAACGAGATGAACATTTTCTTGGCCCTAAAATGCAATTTTGAAAACGTGCAATTTTTCTAATGCAAATAAAATTGCAATAAAATCTGAATAAAATCAAATATTTGATTTTAATATTTTTCCTCCAATATTTCAATTATTTTGGAGAAGTCATATTATCTCCTCTCATATATTTTCATATGAAATATTTTTGGAGAGAAAAAATAATTAAAACCAACCTCCTCGTTTCAATATTCGACAAAAATCAAATATGAAAACCGGGAAATCCCCAACTCTCTCCGAGGGTCCTTGATTTGCTTAGGATTTTCGAGGATCACAAGATGAAATGCAATAAAATATGATATGCAAGAATGATCTATGTATAACATTCCAAATTGAAAATTTGGGATGTTACATTAATAGGTTAGTCCCAAAAATAATATAAAAGAGCATATTAAAGCCCATTAAACATCCAAAGCTGATAATATAATAGCATGGAACAATCAAAATTTATAGATACGTTGGAGACGTATCAAGCATTCCCAAGCTTAATTCCTGCTCGTCCTCGAGTAGGTAAATGATAAAAACAGAATTTTTGTTGTGGAATGCTACCTAACATTACTATCAATGTAGTCTGCTTTATTGTGGCATGAATGTTCAGATCCGAAAGATTCAAAATAAAAGTTTAATATTGACATAAAAATAATAATACTTCAAGCATACTAATAAAGCAATCATGTATTCTCAAAATAACATGGCCAACGAAAGCTATCCCTACAAAATCATATAGTCTGGCTATGCTCTATCTTCATCACACAAAATATTTAAATCATGCACAACCCCGATGACAAGCCAAGCAATTGTTTCATACTTTTGATGTTCTCAAACTTTTTCAATCTTCACGCAATACATGAGCGTGAGCCATGGACATAGCACTATAGGTGGAATAGAATGGTGGTTGTGGAGAAGGAAAAAAGGAGAAGATAGCCTCACATCAACTAGGCGTATCAACGGGCTATGGAAATGCCCATAGATAGATATCAATGTGAGTGAGTAGGGATTGCCACGCAACGGATGCACTAGAGCTATAAGTGTATGAAAGCTCAAAAAGAAACTAAGTGGGTGTGCATCCAACTCGCTTGCTCACGAAGACCTAGGGCATTTTGAGGAAGCCCATCATTGGAATATACAAGCCAAGTTCTATAACGAAAATTTCCACTAGCATATGAAAGTGACAAAATAGGAGACTCTCTATCATGAAGATCATGGTGCTACTTTGAAGCACATGTGTGGAAAAAGGATAGTAGCACTGCCCCTTCTCTCTTTTTCTCTCATTTTTTTATTTTTTTCTCGTCCGGAGTCTCATCCCGACTTGTGGGGGAATCATAGTCTCCATCATCCTTTCCTCATTGGGACAATGCTCTAATAATGATGATCATCACACTTTTATTTACTTACAACTCAAAAATTACAACTCCATACTTAGAACAAAATATGACTCTATGTGAATGCCTCCGGTGGTGTACCGGGATGTGCAATGATTCAAGAGTGACATATATGAAAAATTATGAACGTTGGCTTTGCCACAAATACGATGTCAACTACATGATCATGCGAAGCAATATGACAATGATGTAGTGTGTCATAATAAACAAAACGGTGGAAAGTTGCATAGCAATATATCTCAGAATGGCTATGGAAATGCCATAATAGGTAGGTATGGTGGATGTTTTCAGGAAGGTAAATGGTGGGTTTATGGTACCAGCGAAAGTTGCGCGGTACTAGAGAGGCTAGCAACGGTGGAAGGGTGAGAGTGCGTATAATCCATGGACTCAACATTAGTCATAAAGAACTAACATACTTATTGCAAAAATCTATTAGTTATTGAAACAAAGTACTACGCGCATGCTCCTAGGGGGATAGATTGGTAGGAAAAGACCATTGCTCGTCCCTGACCGCCACTCATAAGGAAGACAATCAGAAAATAAATCATGCTCCGACTTCATCACATAACGGTTCACCATACGTGCATGGTACGAGAATCACAAACTTTAACACAAGTATCTCTCAAATTCACAACTACTCAACTAGCATGACTCTAGTATCACCATCTTCATATCTCAAAACAATCATAAGGAATCAAACTTCTCATAGTATTCAATGCACTTTATATGAAAGTTTTTATTATACCCATCTTGGATGCCCATCATATTAGGACTAATTTTATAGCCAAAGCAAAATACCATGTTGTTCTAAAGGACTCTCAAAATAATATAAGTGAAGCATGAGAGATAAATAATTTCTATAAAATAAAACCACCACCGTGCTCTTAAAAAGATATAAGTGAAGCACTAGAGCAAAAATTATCTAGCTCAAAAGATATAAGTGAAGCACATAGAGTATTCTAATAAATTTCGATTCATGTGTGTCTCTCCCAAAAGGTGTGTACAGAAAATATGATTGTGGTAAACTAAAAATCATAGACTCAAATCATACAAGACGCTCCAAGCAAAACACATATCATGTGGTGAATAAAAATATAGCCTCAAGTAAAGTTACCGATAGACGAAGACGAAAGAGGGGATGCCTTCCGGGGCATCCCCAAGCTTAGGCTTTTGGTTTTCCTTGAATTTTACCTTGGGTGCCTTGGGCATCCCCAAGCTTAGGCTCTTTCCACTCCTTATTCCAAAATCCATCAAATCTTTAACCAAAAACTTGAAAACTTCACAACACAAAACTTCAACAGAAAATCTCATGAGCTCCGTTAGTATAAGAAAATAAACTACCACTTTAATGTACTGTAATGAACTCATTCTTTATTTATATTGGTTTTAAACCTACTGTATTCCAACTTCTCTATGGTTCATACCCCCCGATACTAGTCATAGATGCATCAGAATAAGCAAACAAGACACGAAAAACAGAAACTATCAAAAACATTACAGTTTGTAGCAATCTATAACTTTAGAATACTTCCGTAACTCCAAAAATTCTAAAAAATTAGGATGACCAGGATAATTTGTGTATTGATCTACTGTAGTTGGAATTGGTATTTTAGCGCTCTCTGGTAAAAAACGAAAATTATTTTCGTGAGCGCATACTTTCTGTTTTTATCAGCAAGATCAAACAACAATCACCCAAGAAGATCATAAAGGCTTTACTTGGCACAAACACTAATTAAAACATAAAAAAACATCTAACCAGAGGCTAGATAATTTCTTCAAAGCAAAACATGACCTAAAAAGCAAGAACAAAAATAAAATTGGGTTGCCTCCCAACAAGCGCTATTCTTTAAAGCCATTAAGCTAGACATCTATAATTTTAATGATGCTCACATGAAAGATAGCAATTGAAACACGAAGGGAGCATCATGAAGCATATGAAAATCACATCTAAGTCTAACATACTTCCTATGCATAGGCATTATATAAGCAAACAAATTATCAAGACACGCAAAAACTAGCATATGCAAGGAAGGAGAAAGAAACAATAGCAATCTCAACATAATGAGAGGTAATTTAGTGACACGAAAATTTCTACAACCATATTTTCCTCTCTCATAATAATTAAATCTAGGATCATAATCAAATTAAACAATATAGCTATCACATAAAATTTTCTCTTCATGATCCACATGCATGCAAAGCTGACACTCTTCCAAAATAGTGGGATTATCATAAAATGAAGTCATGACCTCTCCGTACCCACTTTTATCAAAAACTTCATAACATTGAACGTTATCCAAATATGTGGGATCTAAAGTTGACACTCTTCCAAACCCACTTTTAATATTATTGCAAACATTATTATCAATCTCATATTCATCATGGGGCTTAAATAAACTTTTAAGATTATAAGAAGAATCACCCCAATGATGATCATTGCAACAAGTAGTAGACATAGCAAAATTAGCATCCCCAAGCTTAGGGTTTTTCATATTATTAGCACAATTGATATTAATAGAATTTATAATAACATCATTGCAATCATGCTTTTCATTCAAGGAGCTATCGTGAATCACTTTATAATTTTGTTCTTTCAACACTTCATCACAATTTCCAGATTCATGAATTTCAAGAAAAACCTCATAAAGATAATCTAGTGCACTCAACTCACTAGCAATTGGTTCATCATAATTGGATAGTTTAAAAATATTAGCAAGAGGACGAGGATCCATAACAATAGATATTTAGCAAGCGAAGATACAAGCTAATAGAAGGCACATGGTAACACGAGCAAACAGAAGGACGAACGGAAGAAGGGCGCAGGAAAGGCAAAGGTTTTCGAAAACCATTTTAGAAGTGGGGGAGAGGAAAACGAGAGGCAGATGGCAAATAATGTAATGCAAGGGAGTAGAGTTTATGATGGGTACTTGGTATGTCTTGACTTGGCATAGATCTCCCCGTCAACGGTGCCAGAAATCCTTCTTGCTACCTCTTAAGCATGCATTAGTTTTCCCTTGAAGAGGAAAGGGTGATGTAGCAAAGTAGCATAAGTATTTCCCTCAGTTTTGGAGAACCAAGGTATCAATCCAGTAGAAAACAACACACAAGTCACCTAGTTCCTGCATAAACAATCAAGAACCTTGCAACCAACGCGATAAAGGGGTTGTCAATCCCTTCACGGTCACTCGCAAAAGTGAGATATGATAAAGATAGTAAAGTAAATATTTTTGGTATTTTTGTTGTATGATTGGAATGTAAAGATTGCAAAATAGTAAACGAGATGCGATATAAATAAAAGAGACGCAATATAATAAGAAAGATACCCGGGGGCCATAGGCTTCACTAGTGGCTTCTCTCAAGATAGCATGTATTACGGTGGGTGAACAAGTTATTCCGAGCAATTGATAGAAAAGCGCATAGTTATGAGAATATCTAGGCAATGATCATGAATATAGGCATCACGTCCGTGTCAAGTCGATCGAAACGATTTTGCCTCTACTACTATTACTCCACACATCTACCGCTATCCAGCATTCATCTAGAGTATTAAGTTCATAAGAACAGAGTAATGCTTTAAGCAAGATGACATGATGTAGAGGGATAAACTCAAGCAATATGATATAAACCCCATCTTTTTATCCTCGATGGAAACAATACAATACGTGCCTTGCTGCCCCTACTGTCACTGGGAAAGGACACCGCAAGATTGAACCCAAAGCTAAGCACTTCCCCCATTGCAAGAAAGATCAATCTAGTAGGCCAAACTAAACCAATAATTCGAAGAGACTTACATAGATATCAAATCATGATATAAGAGTTCAGAGAAGAACCAAATAATATTCATAGATAATCTTGTTCATAAACCCACAATTCATTGGATATCGGCAAACACATTGCAAAAGAGTATTACATCGAATAGATCTCCAAGAACATCAAGGAGAACTTTGTATTGAGAATCAAAGAGAGAGAAGAAGCCATCTAGCTAATAACTATGGACCCGAAGGTCTGTGGTAAACTACTCACACTTCATCGGAGAGGCTATGGTGTTGATGTAGAAGCCCTCCGTGATCGATTCCCCCTCCAGTAGATCGCCGGAAAAGGCCCCAAGATGGGATCTCATGTGTATAGAAGGTCGCGGCAGTGGAAAAGTAGTTTCGTGGCTCTTTGTGATCGATCTAGGGTATAAGAGTATATATATATGCTGAAGAAGTACATCGGTGGAGCTATGAGCGGCCCACGAGGGTGGGGGGCACGCCTACCCCCCTGGGCGTGCCCTCCCGCCTCGTGGTCGCCTCGTTGCATTCCAGACTTCAACTCCAAGTCTTCTGGTTTGCTTTTGGTCCAAGAAAGATCATCGCGAAGGTTTCATTCCGTTTGGACTCCGTTTGGTATTCTTTTCTGTGAAACTCTAAAATAGGCAAAAAACAGAAACTGGCACTGGGCCTCCGGTTAATAGGTTAATCCCAAAAATAATATAAAAGAGCATATTAAATCCCATTAAACATCCAAAACAGATAATATAATAGCATGGAACAATAAAAAATTATAGATATGTTGGAGACTTATCAGTGATCATAGTTATACTGCTTAGCAGCAACGTCTTATTTGATTCGGCAGTATTCTTGGATGAAGCGGCCCGGACCAACCTTACATGACCACGTTCATGAGACTGGTTCCACTGATAGACATGCAACTTGTTTTGCATAAAGGTGGCTGGCGGGTGTTTGTTTCTCCAACTTTAGTCGAATCGAATTTGACGATGGCCAGTCCTTGTTGAAGGTTAAAATAGCAAACTTGACGAAACATTGTTGTGGTTTTGATGCATAGGTAAGAACGGTTCTTACTAGAAGCCCATAGCAGCCATGTAAAACTTGCAACAACAAAGTAGAGGACATCTAACTTGTTTTTGCAGGGCATGTTGTGATGTGATATGGTCAAGACATGATGTGACATACATTATTGTATGAGATGATCATGTTTTTTTAAAAGTTATCGGCAATTGGCAGGAGCCTTATGGTTGTCGCTTTATTGTATGAAATGCAATCGCCATGTAACTGCTTTACTTTATCACTATGCGTTGGCATTAGTTGTAGAAGCAATAGTTGGCGTGACGACCATGACGCTACGATGGAGGTCAAGGTGTCAAGCCGGTGACAATGGAGATCATGATGGTGCTTTGGATATGGAGATCAAAGGCACAAGATGATGATGGCCATATCATGTCACATATTTTGATTGCATGTGATGTTTGTCTTTTATGCATCTTATTTTGCTTAGTACGATAGTAGCATTATAAGATGACCCCTCACTAAAATTTCAAGGTATAAGTGTTCTCCCTGAGTATGCACCGTTGCGACAGTTCGTCGTGCCGAGACACCACGTGATGATCGGGTGTGATAAGCCCTATGTTCACATACAACGGGTGCAAGACAGTTTTGCACGTGCAGAATACTTGGGTTAAACTTGACGAGCCTAGCTTGTACAGACATGGCCTCGGAACACTGAGACCGAAAGGTCGAACATGAATATATAGTAGATATGATCAACATAGAGATGTTCACCATTGAAAACTACTCCATCTCACATGATGATCAGACATGGTTTAGTTGATATGGATCACGTGATCATTTAGATGACTCGAGGGATGTCTATCTAAGTGTGAGTTCTTAAGTAATATGATTAATTGAACTTAATTTGTCATGAACTTAGTCCTAATAGTTTTTGCATATCTATGCTATAGATCAATGGCCCGTGCTACCGTTCCCTTGAATTTTAATGCGTTCCTAGAGAAAGCTAAGTTGAAATATGATGGTAGCAACTACACGGACTGGGTCCGTAACTTGAGAATTATCCTCATTGCTGCACAGAAGAATTATGTCCTTGATGCACCGCTAGGTGAAAGGCCCGCCGTAGGAGCAAATGTTGATGTTGTGAACGTCTGGAAAGCTCGATCTGATGACTACTCAATAGTTTAGTATGCCATGCTTTACGGCTTATAATCGGGACTTCAAAGACGTTTTGAACGTCATGGACCATATGAGATGTTCGAGGAGTTGAAGTTAATATTTCAAGCAAATGGCCGTTGAGAGATATGAAGTCTCTAACAAGTTCTATAGTTGCAAGATGGAGGAGAACAGTTCTGTCAATAAATGCATACTCAGAATTGACAGTTGTGAGTTAATCTTCTGGATGATAGTGTTATTGACAGAGTTCTTCAATCACTGCCACCAAGCTACAAAGGCTTCATGATGAACTATAATATGCAAGGGATCGAAAAGACTATTCCCGAGCTCTTCGCAATGCTCAAAGCTGCGGAGGTAGAAATCAAGAAGGAGCATCAAGTGTTGATGGTTAACAAGACCACTAGTTTCAAGAAAAAGGGCAAAGGACAGAAGGGGAACTTCAAGAAGAATGGCAAGCAAGTTGCTACTCCCGGGAAGAAGCCCAAGTTTGGACCTAAGCCTGAAACTAAGTGCTTCTACTGCAAAGGGAATGGACACTGGAAAGCGGAACTGCCCCAAGTATTTGGCAGATAAGAAGGATGGAAATGTGAACAAAGGTATATTTGATATACATGTTATTGATGTGTACCTTACTAATGCTCGTAGTAGCGCATGGGTATTTGATACTGGTTCTGTTTCTCATATTTGCAACTTGAACAGGGGCTACGGATTAAACGAATATTGGCTAAGGACAAGGTGACGATGCACGTCGGAAATGGTTCCAAGGTCGATGTGATCTTCATCGGCACGCTACCTCTACATCTACCTTCAGGATTAGTTTTAGACCTGAATAATTGTTATTTGGTGCTAGCGTTGAGAATGAACATTATATCTAGATCTTGTTTGATGCGAGACGGTTATTCATTAAAATCAAAGAATAATGGTTGTTCTATTTATATGAGTAATATCTTTTATGGTCATGCACCCTTCGAGAGTGGTCTATTTTTGTTGAATCTCGATCGTAGTGATACACAGATTCATAATATTGATGCCAAAAGATGCAAAGTTGATAATGATAGTGCAACATATTTGTGGCACTGCCATTTATGTCATATTGGTGTAAAGCGCATGAAGAAACTCCACGCGGATGGACTTTTGGAATCACTTGATTATGAATCATATGATGCTTGCGAACCATGCCTCATGGGCAAGATGACTAAGACTCCATTCTTTGGAACAATCGAGCAAGCCACTAACTTATTGGAAATAATACATATCGATGTATGCGGTCCGATGAGTGTTGAGGCTCGCGGCGGGTATCGTTATTTTACGACCTTCACAAATGATTTGAGCAGATATAGGTATATCTACTTAATGAAGCACAAGTTTGAAACATTTGAAAAGTTCAAAGAATTTCAGAGTGAAGTGGAAAATCGTTGTAACAAGAAAATAAAGTTTCTACGATCTGATCACGGAAGTGAATATTTGAGTTACGAGTTTGGTCTTCATTTAAAACAATGTGGAATAGTTCCGCAACTCACGCCACCTGGAACAACACAACGTAATGGTGTGTCCGAACATCGTAACCGTACTTTATTAGATATGGTGCAATCTATGATGTCTCTTACCGATTTACCACTATCATTTTGGGGTTATGCATTAGAGACAGTTGCATTCACGTTAAATAGGGCACCATCTAAATCCGTTGAGACGACACCGTATGAACTGTGGTTTGGCAAGAAACCTAAGCCGTCGTTTCTTAAAGTTTGGGGTTACGATGCTTATGTGAAAAAGCTTCAGCCTGATAAGCTCGAACCCAAATCGAAGAAGTGTGTCTTTGTAGGATACCCAAAAGAAATTGTTGGGTACATCTTCTATCACAAATCCGAAGGCAAGATATTTGTTGCTAAGAATGGATCCTTTCTAGGGAAGGAGTTTCTCTCGAAAGAAGTGAGTGGGAGGAAAGTAGAACTTGATGAGGTAATTGTACCTTCTCTTGAATTGGAAAGTAGTTCATCATGGAAAACTATTCCCATGATGCCTACGCCAATTAGTGAGGAAGCTAATGATGATGATCATGAAACTTCAGATCAAGTTACTACCGAATCTCGTTGGTCAACCAGAGTACGTTCCGCACCTGAGTGGTACGGTAATCCCGTTCTGGAAGTCAAGTTACAAGACCATGATAAACCTACGAACTATGAGGAAGCGATGATGAGTCCAGATTCCGTGAAATGGCTTGAGGCCATGAAATCTGAAATGGGATCCATGTATGAGAACAAAGTGTGGACTTTGGTTGACTTGCCCGATGATCGGCAAGCCATAGAGAATAAATGGATCTTCAAGAAGAAGATTGACGCTAATGGTAATGTTATTGTCTACAAAGCTCGACTTGTTGCGAATGGTTATTGACAAGTTCAAGGAGTTGACTATGATGAGACCTTCTTACCCGTAGCGATGCTTAAGTCTGTCCGAATCATGTTAGCAATTGCCGCACTTTATTATTATGAAATCTGGCAAATGGACGTCAAACTGCATTCCTTAATGGATTTCTCAAAGAAGAGTTGTATATGATGCAACCAGAAGGTTTTGTCGATCCTAAAGGTGCTAATTGATGACCCACAAGTATAGGGGACCGATTGTAGCTCTTTTCAATAAGTAAGAGTGTCAAACCCAACAAGGAGCAGAAGGAAATGACAAGTAGTTTCCAGTAAGGTAATGTCTGCAAGTGCTGAAATTGTAAGTAGCAACGTAGTTTGATAGCAATATAATTTGTAACGAGCAAGTAACAATAGTAGTAACGAAAGTGCAGCAAGGTAGCCCAATTCTTTTGAGGCAAAGGACAGGCCAAAACGATCTCTTATGATAAGCAAAGCGTTCTTGAGGGTGCACAGGAATTTCATCTTGTCACCTTCATCATGTTGGTTCGATTTGTGTTCACTACTTTGATAATTTGATATGTGGGTGGACCGGTGCTTAGGTGTTGTTCTTACTTGAACAAACCTCCTACTTATGATTAACCCTCCCGCAAGCGTCCGCAACTACGAGAAAAGTATTAAGAATAAATTCTAACCATATAATTAAACTTTTGGATCCAATTGGTCCCTTACGGATAAGCGCATAAACTGGGGTTTAAGCTTCTATCACTCTCGCAACCCACCATCTAATTGCTACTCCACAATGCATTCCCTTAGGCCCAAATATGGTGAAGTGTCATGTAGTCGACGTTCACATGACACCACTAAGGGAATAACAACATACATACTATCAAAATATCAAACACATATCAAGTTCACATGATTACTTGCAACATGATTTCTCCCGTGACCTCAAGAACAAAGGTAACTACTCACAAATAATAATCATGCTCAAGATCAGAGGGGTATTAAATAGCATAATGGATTTGAACATATAATCTTCCACCAAATAAACCATATAGTAATCAACTACAAGACGTAATCAATACTACTAGTCACCCACAAGCTGCAATCTATAGTTCCGGTAACAAGATTGAACACAAGAGTTGAACTTGGGTTTGAGATGAGATGGTGTTGGGATACGTCTCCAACGTATCTATAATTTATGAAGTATTCATACGATTATATTATATGTTTTGGATGTTTATGGGCTTTACTAAACACTTCTATATTATTTTTGGGACTAACCTATTAACCAGAGGCCCAACCGAAATTGCTGTTTTCTTGCCTATTTCAGTGTTTCGAAGAAAAGGAATATCAAATAGAGTCCAAATGGAATTAAACCTTAGGGAGAGTTATTTTTGGAATGGAAGCAATCCAGTAGACTTGGAGTAGACGTCAGCGAAGCTTCGAGGAAGCCACGAGGCAGGGAGGCACGCCCTACCCCCCTAGGCGCGCCCCCACCCTCGTGGGGCCCTCGTGGCTCCCCTAACTGACTTCTTTCTCCTATATATGTCCATATACCCTAAAAACATCTGGGAGCAGAATAGGTCGGGAGTTCCGCCGCCGCAAGCCTCTGTAGCCACCAAAAACCAATCGGGACCCTGTTCCGGCACCCTGTCGGAGGGGGAGTCCCTCACCGGTGGCCATCTTCATCATCCCGGCGCTCTCCATGATGAGGAGGGAGTAGTTCACCCTTGAGGTTGAGGGTATGTACCAGTAGCTATGTGTTTGATCTCTCTCTCTCTCTCTCTCGTGTTCTTGAGATGGTACGATCTTGATGTATCGCGAGCTTTTCTATTATAGTTGGATCTTATGTTGTTTCTCCCCCTCTACTCTCTTGTAATGGATTGAGTTTTCCCTTTGAAGTGATCTTATAGGATTGAGTCTTTAAGGATTTGAGAACACTTGATGTATGTCTTGCATGTGCTTATCTGTGCAGTCACTCAAGGCAACCTACCAGTTCGACGTTTCAAAGCCCGGACACCTTCAAGCACGCTTGGGGCAATCGGCAAATAGACCGCCTGGCGCGATCTGAGCTCGCATAGCAATACGGCGGCCACCCCAATCCCAGCCCAACGGCGATATTCGTGCCGCGCGTACATAATTACACATTAAAAATACCATGGGCACGGGTGGGGAGGGGGGGGGGGCACAACTGCGGCACGCCCCAAAATGCGGCCTAAACCGCACTAGGGGCTTCCGGTTTGGTTATTTTTCTTTTCCGTTCAGGACTTTAATCTCTGGAAACACTGTCCGACAGCTCTCTTGCCGAACACATGATACAACAACCAAGGAGGCAGACAGCTATGTTATACAACGGAATTCCCAGGTTGATTACAGATTTTATATCATTCCTCAGCTCGCCCTTGGAAGGGACATAGTCCTACTCTTTTGCTTATCGCACTATCTGTATCACTCTGCTTTAAACGCAATTTTTCAATAAACAATGCATGACATTACAGCTATTATTGCATTCTTGTTATATATATATATATCTATGTGTTCATTAATGACGCCTTGCAACCGTACACTCTAGTACGGCCAACACACCAGGGGCTCACATACCCCACAATGCGGTGTGAAAAGTCCGAACACTTTCACAAGTGCGGCACCCCAAACTTATAGCATTATATGCATCAGCTCCGAATCATGTCTTTGGTCAAATGTTGGGTTTGCCCGGCTCCTATGTTTTGGTACCTTACATTCCGCTCTATCGGCTAAGGTAGCGCTAGGAGAACTACTGTGATTGTGCCCCGGTTCTGCCGGGCTGAGCACCTCAGTAGAGAAAGCTAAAACTGACTGTCATGATAAGGCGAGAGACTGGTCGCTGTTCAGTGAGGTTTTTCGAGTCCCTAAAGACTTATGCCTCTTAGGGCGAGGGGCCGGCTCTGTCTGGCTTACAGGCGTGTATCGCGCCCCGAATTCGGCTTCCGAATACCAGGGGCTTCGCCGAAATTTAAAATTATAGAATTCTATGGCTAAGTGAGAGTGACAAAGCATTATTAGTCCGGTTGCCTTGTTCGTTGTGCTGAGCACCTCCCTTGAAGGACCCAAACATGGGAACAAGAGTGCTCAGGTTTATCCCGAACACCCCAACACTCGTGGCATGGGGGCACAAGCCGAGGACTAGCCATCTCTCAGATTGGATAAACAGCCAAATAGAAGGTAATATTTTAAATTCTAACAAGCGTTGCATAGCGAATATGATACAAGTTTTCACACATATAGGACAAAACGAGCAAGTCTCATTCAAATATTACATTTTGTGAACACTCATCCGCGATAAGACGAGCACCCGGCAGAACACCCTCGTAGTACATCTCGGGGTGGCGGTGCCCCTTACCCACCGCATTTTTACACGGGCGAAAGCCCGGCGTGCACCTTCAATGCAGACGGATCGCTTGACGACCTCCAGCCATGGGCATGCATCCACGAGCCGCCTCACCAGGCCGAAGAAGCTGTTCGGAAGGGCATCGCCAGGCCAAAACCGGACTATGAAGCCCTTCATGGCCTGATCGGCCGCCTTATGTAGCTCGGCCATCTTCTTCAGCTGGTCGCTCATTGGCACCGGATGTTCGGCCTCAGCATACTGAGACCAGAACAGCTTCTCTGTCGAGCTTCCGTCCTCGGCCTGGTAAAATTGTGCGGCATCAGACACACTGTGGGGCAAATCTGTGAATGCTCCTGAAGAGCTCCGGATTCGGGTAAGTAATCGGTAATTCACTTTTACATGCTTGCTTTGTATATAGAAAGCCTTACCCGCCGCTATCTTCTTCATCGCGTCGATCTCCTGAAGGGCCTTCTAGGCCTCGGCCTTGGCACTCTTTGCGCTCTCACGGGCCACGGCAAGCTCAGACTCTCGCGTCTTCAAGTCAAGCTCCAACGCCTCGTGCTTCGTCACGAGAGCCTGGAGCTCTTGCTGCACCTCGCCCACCCGAGCCTTGTGCCTCTCTCACTCGGTGCGCTTCTTGGCCGCTGTATCTTCGGCCTTGGTCAGCGCTTGCTTCAGGGTCGCCACCTCGGTCGTGGCCCCTGGCAAAACATACAATGATCCTGTCATTTTGCAATCGCGTCCTTTTTTATATATACATATATCTATAGATGGGGTATTACTTACCCTCGTTCTCCTCGAGCTGCCTCTTGACAAGGCTGAGCTCTTTCTTGGACTCATCGAGGTCCTGCTTCAGTACGGCGACCTCCGCAGTTAGTGCGGCGGACGCCAGCAGAGAAGCCTGCATATGCATATTGACATACTTATATTAGACTCCTGCGATATTATTCGATCCTCTGTTCGGCTTTTCTTTGTGAACAGCGAACAAAGCATCAGGGGCTACTGTCTATGCGGTAATACTTCTACTACATTTTAACACGCTTACCTCGAAGCCTGTTAGAAGGCTGGCACAGGCTTCAGTCAATCCGCTCTTGGCGGACTAAACCTTCTGGATCACCGCACTCATGATGGTGCGGTGCTCCTCATTGATGGAAGCGCTGTGAAGCGCTTCCAGCAGGTTGTCCGGTGCCTCTGGATGGGCAGAGGTCACCGGCACAGGCGTTTTGCCCCTCTTAGAAGGGGACCGCCTGCCCGAGCTCGGAACCGTTGGAGGGTCCGGTGCGGTGTTCGGCTGAGGGCCGAACTCGGAGCTCTCGGGGACCCCGTCCCCTCGGCTCCTGGAGTCCGGAAGGTCGCCTTGAGGTGCCTCCGGGACTGTCCCCCCTCGGTCCGGTGCCTCTTGAGACAACACCTCGGCGTCGTCGGCTGGATGAGGGGAGGTGGCGGTCGGGACTGGATCGCTATCCATGTCCGACGAGCCCAGGGAGCCGTCCGATGATACCTCGATATCGGCTCGAGGCGGCCTGCACAATTGAGTTCGGCGTTAGGAAAAGTAGTGCGACAAAGGAATCCTATGGGTAACTTTGGTATCCGAATACTTACGATCTCCCCGGGGGCTTGGCCCTGGGCAACCACTCGTCTTCACTTTTGTTGGCGGCGGTGGAGCTGTCCGGAAGGGGAGTCCTTCCCTTCTTGGACCCTCCGGCCTCCCCAGTTGGGGCGGCCTTCCTTTTCTTGTCTCCCCCAGTCGGTGGGGGAGCCTCTTCTTCCTCTTCCTCGTCTTCGGGGGAAGAGTGCGCCGCAGAGTCATCGGACGGTGAGTCCGACGACGCCTGGCGTCGGGAACTCTTTCGAGCTCCCTTGGCCTTCTTGGTCTTCTCCGGCACCTTATAAGGGGCCGGAGTCAACATCTTCGCCAGAAGGGCGTCTACGGGGCCTTCGGGCAAAGGAGCCGGACAGTCGATCTGTCCGGCCATTTTCTGCCAGTCTTGTCAAAGGCACGGGAGTTTAGATCCCGCATAGAGTCAATCTATATAAAAAACAAGTATCGTGTGAAAGGTAAAACAACTTACCGCACTGGCTTGGCGCTTCGCGCTGAATCCGCGATCCTCAGTAATGGGGGGAGGGACCTCAGCGCTCTTGAACAGCACCCTCCAGGCATCTTCATGAGCCGTGTCGAAGAGCCTGTTCAGAGTTTGGTGCTGCGCCGGGTTGAACTCCCACAAGGTGAACTCCCGTTGTTGGCACGGGAGTATCCGGCGGATGAGCATAACCTGGACTATGTTGACGCGCTTGAGATTCTTGTCCACCATGTTTTGAATACATGTCTGGAGTCCGGTCAGCTCTTTTGAATTACCCCAGGACATGCCCTTCTCTTTCCAGGAGGTGAGCCGCATGGGGATGCCAGATCGGAACTCAGGGCCGCTACCCATGCGGGGTCGCCCGGCTCGGTGATGTAGAACCACCCCGATTGCCACCCCTTTATGGTTTCCACAAAGGAGCCCTCGAGCCATGTTATGTTGGGCATCTTGCCCACCATGGCGCCTCCGCACTCCGCTTGGCGGCTGCCCACCACCTTCGGCTTGACATTGAAGGTCTTCAGCCATAAGCCGAAGTAGGGCTTGATGCGGAGGAAGGCCTCGCACACGACGATAAACGCCGAGATGTTGAGGATGAAGTTCGGGGCCAGATCATGGAAATCCAGGCCGTAATAAAACATGAGCCCCCGGACGAAGGGATGGAGAGGGAATCCCAGTCCGTGGAGGAAATGGGTGAGGAATACCACCCTCTCATGGGGCCTGGGGGTGGGGATGAGCTGCCCCTCATCTGGGAGCCGGTGCGCGATGTCGTCGGGCAGGTATCCGGCTCTCCTCAGTTTCTTGACGTCTCCCTCCGTGACGGAGGAGACCATACACTTGCCTCCCGCTCCGGACATGGTTGGAGAAGGTTGAGATGGAAGTGAGGACTTGGGCGCTAGAGCTCGAGTGTGCGGGAGCGGATGAGCAGAGGAGGAAGAAGGCGTGGATAGAAAGGTGAATCCTTATTCCTTTATATGGGCGGACAAAACTAAGCGTCCCCACTTGCCTGGTAAAACTCGCTTATCCCCCAAGCGCCGCAATTGATGGCGCGGTTGGGTTACCCACGCCCGTATTGATGACAATCCCGTAATAAGGGGACACGATCTCTGCTTTGACAAGACGTGTCAAAAAACTGCCTCGCGTTATGTGCGGGGCTTGTTAAAAGAAATGGTTCAAATAATCACTGGGCCATGACGTAACGTCGTGTTGCCAAAACAAGCAAGCAAATTAGATCTGCGAAAATATTATTCTCTCTATGGTGGAATGTGGAACTTATTTTGCAGGGTCGGACACTATCCTCGTATTCAAATTCTTCTGTGATGTATTCGGAGAAGGAACCCGCCTTGCAATGCCGAAGACAACTGCGCGCTGGACTCATCGTCATTAAAGCCTGGTTCAAGGGCTACTGAGGGAGTCCTGTATTAGGGGGTCTCCAAACAGCTGGACTATCTCCATTGGCCGGACTGTAAGACTATGAAGATACAAGATTGAAGACTTCGTCTCGTGTCCGGATGGGACTCTACTTGGCGTGGAAGGCAAGCTAGGCAATATGTATATGGATATCTCCTCCTTTGTAACCGACCTTGTGTAACCCTAACCCTCTCCGGTGTCTATATAAACCGAAGGGTTTTAGTTGGTAGGACAACAATCACAACATACAATCATACCATAGGCTAGCTTCTAGGGTTTAGCCTCTCTGATCTCGTGGTAGATCTACTCTTGTACTACCCGTATCATCAATATTAATCAAGCAGGACGTAGGGTTTTACCTCCATCAAGAGGGCCCGAACCTAGGTAAAACATCGTGTCCCCTGCCTCCTGTTACCATCCGGCCTAGACGCACAATTCGGGACCCCCTACCCGAGATCCGCCGGTTTTGACACCGACAAAGAGACTTGCAAAGATATTTAAATCATGCATAAAAGATTTCAGAGAAGAATCAAATATTGTTCATAGATAATCTTGATTATAAACCCACAATTCATCGGGTCTCGACAAACACACCGCAAAAAGAATTACATCGAATAGATCTCCAAGAGAATCGAGGAGAACTTTGTATTGAGATCCAAAGAGAGAGAATAAGCCATCTAGCTAATAACTATGGACCCGAAGGTCTGTGGTAAACCACTCGCACATCATCGGAGAGGCTATGGTGTTGATGTAGAAGCCCTCCGTGATCGATTCCCCCTCCGGAAGATCGCCGGAAAAGGCCCCAAGATGGGATCTCACGGGTACATAAGGTTGCGGCGGTGGAAATAGGGTTTCGTGGTGCTCCTGGATGTTTTCGGGGTATATGGGTATATATAGGAGGAAGAAGTACGTCGGTGGAGCTGCGAGGGGCCCACAAGGGTGGGGGGTGCGCCTCCTGCCTCGTGGCCTCCTCGCTTCTTTCTTGATGTCCACTCCAAGTCTCTTGGATCATGTTTGTTCCAAAAATAATTCTCCCGAAGGTTTCATTCCGTTTGGATTCCATTTGATATTCCTTTTCTGCGGAACACTGAAATAGGCAAAAAAACAGCAATTTGCACTGGGCCTTTGGTTAGTATGTTAGTCCCAAAAATAATACAAAAGGTATATTAAAGCCCATTAAACATCCAAAACAGATAATATAATAGCATGGAACAATAAAAAATTATAGATACGTTGGAGACGTATCAAGCATCCCCAAGCTTAATTCCTGCTCGTCCTCGAGTAGGTAAATGATAAAAACAGAATTTTTGATGTGGAATGCTACCTAGCATAATTCTTAATGTAATTTTCTTTGTTGTGGCATGAATGTTCAGATTCGAAAGATTCAAGACAAAAGTTTAATATTGACATAAAAATAATAATACTTCAAGCATACTAGCAAAGCAATCATGTCTTCTCAAAATAACATGGCCAAAGAAAGTTATCCCTAAAAAATCATATAGTCTGGCTATGCTCCGTCTTCACCACACAAAATATTTAAATCATGCACAACCCCGATGAGAAGCCAAGCAATTGTTTCATACTTTTGATGTTCTCAAACTTTTTCAATCTTCATGCAATACTTGAGCGTGAGCCATGGACATAGCACTATAGGTGGAATAGAATGGTGGTTGTGGAGAAGACAAAAAGGAGAAGATAGTCTCACATAAACTAGGCATATCAATGGGCTATGGATATGCCCATCAATAGATATCAATGTGAGTGAGTAGGGATTGCCATGCAACGGATGCACTAGAGCTATAAGTGTATGACAGCTCAACAAAAGAACTAAGTGGGCGTGCATCCAACTCGCTTGCTCACAAAGACCTAGCGCATTTTGAGGAAGCCCATCATTGGAATATACAAGTCAAGTTCTATAATGTAAAATTTCCACTAGTATATGAAAGTGACAACATAGGAGACTCTCTATCATGAAGATCATGGTGCTACTTTGAAGCACAAGTGTGGTAAAAGGATAGTAGCATCGTCCCTTCTCTTTTTTCTCTCATTTTTTTCTTTTTTTTATAGAATTCGTCCGGAGTCTCATCCCGACTTGTGGGGGAATCATAGTCTCCATCATCCTTTCCTCACTTGGGACAATGCTCTAATAATGATGATAATCACACTTTTATTTACTTACAACTCGAAAATTACAACTCGATGCTAGAACAAAATATGACTCTATGTGAATGCGGTGTACCGGGATGTGCAATGAGTCAAGAGTGACATGTATGAAAGAATTATCAAGGTGGCTTTGCCACAAATACGATGTCCTACATGATCATGCAAAGCAATATGACAATGATGAAGCGTGTCATAACAAACGGAACGGTGGTAAGTTGCATGGCAATAAATCTCGGAATGGCTATGGAAATGCCATAGTAGGTAGGTATGGTGGCTGTTTTGAGGAAGGTATATGGTGGGTGTATGGTACCGGGGAGAGTTGCGCGGTACTAGAGAGGCTAGGAATGGTGGAAGGGTGACAGTGCGTATAATCCATGGACTCAACATTAGTCATAAAGAACTCACATACTTATTGCAAAAATCTATTAGTTATCGAAACAAAGTACTACGCGCATGCTCCTAGGGGGATAGATTGGTAGGAAAAGACCATCGCTCATCCCTGACCGCCACTCATAAGGAAGACAATCAATAAATAAATCATGCTCCGACTTCATCACATAACGGTTCACCATACGTGCATGCTACGTGAATCACAAACTTTAGAACAAGTATTTCTCAAATTCACAACTACTCAACTAGCATGACTCTAATATCACCATCTTCATATCTCAAAACATTCATCAAGTATCAAACTTCTCATAGTATTCAATGCACTTTTTATGATAGTTTTTATTATTTCCATCTTGGATGCCTATCATATTAGGACTAATTTTATAGCCAAAGCAAATTACCATGCTGTTCTAAAAGACTCTAAAAATTATATAAGCTAAGCATGAGATATCAATATTTTTTATAAAATAAAACCACCGCCGTGCTCTTAAATATATAAGTGAAGCATTAGAGCAAAATTTTCTAACTCAAAAGATATAAGTGAAGCACATAGAGTATTCTAATAAATTCCGATTCATGTGTGTCTCTCCGAAAGGTGTGTATAGCAAGGATGATTGTGGTAAACTAAAAAGCAAAGACTCAAATCATACAAGATGCTCCAAGCAAAACACATATCATGTGGTGAATAAAAATATAGCCTCAAGTAAAGTTACCGATAAACGAAGACAAAAGAGGGGATGCCTTCCAGAGCATCCCCAAGATTTTGGTTGTACTTGAATTTTACCTTGGGGTGCCTTGGGCATCCCCAAGATTAGGCTCTTTCCACTCCTTATTCCAAAATCCATCAAATCTTTACCCAAAACTTGAAAACTTCACAACACAAAACTCAACAGAAATCTCATGAGCTCTGTTAGTATAAGAAAACAAACCACCACTTTAAGGTACTATAATGAACTCATTATTTATTTATATTGGTGTTAAACCTACTGTATTCCAACTTCTCTATGGTTCATACGCCCCGATACTAGCCATAGATTCAACAAAATAAGCAAACAACACACGAAAAACAGAATCTGCCAAAAACAGAACAGTCTGTAGTAATCTGTAGGTTCGAATACTTCTGTAACCCGAAAAATTATGAAATAAATTGGTGGAAGTGCGGAATTTGTCTATTAATCATATGCAAAAAGAATCAACCTAATCTCACTCTCCAGTAAAAAATGGCAGCAAATCTCGTGAGCGCTAAAGTTTCTATTTTTTACAGCAAGATCGCAAAGACTTCCCCCAAGTCTTCCCAAAGGTTCTACTTGGCACAAACACTAATTAAAAACATAAAACCACATCTAAACAGAATCTATATGAATTATTTATTACTAAACAGGAACAAAAAAACAAGAAACAAAAATAAAATTGGGCTGCCTCCCAACAAGCGCTATCGTTTAACTCCCCTAGCTAGGCATTGATAATTTCAATGATGCTCACATGAAAGACAAGAATTGAAGCACAAAAGAGAGCATCATAAAACACGTGACAAACACATCTAAGTCTAACATACTTCCTATGCATAGGCATCTTATAGACAAACAAATTATCATAGCAAGCAAAAACTAGCATATGCAAGGAAGCGGTAGGAAACAATAGCAATCTCAACATAATGAGAGGTAATTTAGTAACATGAAAATTTCTATAATCATATTTTCCTCTCTCATAATAATTACATGTGGGATCATAAGCAAATTCAATAAAATATCTATCACATAAAATATTTTCAACACGATCCACATGCATGCAAAGTTGACACTCTTCCAAAATAGTGGGATTACCATTAACTAAAGTAATGACCTCTCCAAACCCACTTTTATCAAAAATTTCATAAGATTGAACATTCTCCAAATATGTGGGATCTAAAGTCGACACTCTTCCAAACCCACTTTCAGTAATATTGCAAAAACTATTATCAATCTCATATTCATCATGGGGCTTAAATAAATTTTCAAGATCAAAAGAAGAATCACCCCAATCATGATCATTGCAACCAATAGTAGTTATAGAAAAACTAGCATCCCCAAGCTTAGGGTTTTGCATATTATTAGGACAATTGATGTTAATATAATTTATAATAACATCATTGCAATCACGCTTTTCATTGAAGGAACTATGAAGTATGGGTGCCATAACAACGATCTCATGTTTAATATAAGGAACTATAGCAAATGCATCTTCATAAATATTGGCATCATAGCCACAAGAATAGCAAGCATCATGTTCATCAAGGGATATTTCAATCAAATCATCGGAATCGTAATTATCTATAGATTCATGCATATCATTATTTTATTCCAAAGCAGAGGTTATTCTTTCAATAAATTCTTTGACATAGACATTATGAGCATAGTTTTCATAGCAATATTTAAGTATGTCAAAATTTTCAGATTCGTAGAGAGTAACATCATACTTTTCAATCAAAGAAGCAACTTCATAAGAACCCTTAAAAGCAATAAATTATTCAATTTGTTCGATATCGTAGTAACTATAAACACCCTTTGCATAAGAAGATAATATTTCATTATCATTAAACTCACATAGGAAGGGCAGGTGTTTTTTAGGGTTCTTAGAGCAACAAGTAAAATCATAAATTTCACAAAGATTCCAAGCATAACACAACAATCTGTTTATTTGATCCCATAAGAGTCTCTGTTTCTCAGACAAACGGTGATGCAAAAAATGAGCATGCTCATCTAAAGATTTCCCATCAACTAGGCTAGTTGGGGTTTCAGCACGAGCGCATAAGGATCGAAGATGATCCAAGTAGAACACTTTAAGTAGATCCATATCAATAGATTTTTAGCAAGCAAAGATGTAGGCAAATGGAAGGCACATGGAAACAGAAACAAAGATACATACGGAAGAAGGCGAAGAAAAGGCAAAGGTGAAGTGGGGGAGAGGAAAAAGAGAGGCAAATGACAAATAATGTAATGTGAGGGATAAGAGTTTGTGATGGGTACTTGGTATGTCATGACTTGTGCTAGATCTCCCTAACAAACGGCGCCAGAAATGGCTTATTGACAGGAGACCAAATCTTGACTTGACTTGGTGCAACCTCCCTGGCAACGGCGCCAGAAATCCTTCTTGATACCTCTTGAGCATGCGTTGGTTTTCCCTTGAAGAGGAAAGGGTGATGCAGCAAAGTAGCGTAAGTATTTCCCTCAGTTTTGAGAACCAAGGTATCAATCCAGTAGGAGGTAACGCACAAGTCGCCTAGTACCTGCACAAACAAACAAGAATCTCGAAACCAACGCGATAAAGGGGTTGTCAATCCCTTCACGGTCACTTACGAAAGTGAGATCTGATAGAGATAATAAGATAAATATTTTTGGTGTATAGATTGGAAAATAAAGAATGCTAAATAAGCAGTGATAAAAATAGTAAATAGATAGGAAAATAATATGATGGAAGATAGACCCCGGGGCCATAGGTTTCACTATTCTCTCAGGATAACAAATTCTATGGTGGGTGAAGAAATTACTGTCGAGCAATTGACAGAAAAGCGCATAATTATGAGAATATCTAGGCATCATCATGTATATAGGCATCACCCGTGACAAGTAGAATGAAATGATTTTGCATGTACTACTATTACTCCACACATCGCCAGCTATCCAGCATGCATCTAGAGTATTAAGTTCATAAGAACAGAGCAACGCATTAGGCAAGATGACATGATGTAGAGGGATAAACTCAAGCAATATGATATAAACCCCATCTTTTTATCCTCGATGGAAACAATACAATACGTGCCTTGATGCCCCTCCTGTCACTGGGAAAGGACACCGCAAGATTGCACCCAAAGCTAATCACTTCTCCCATTGCAAGAAAGATCAATCTAGTAGGCCAAACCAAACTGATAATTCGAAGAGACCTGCAAAGATATTTAAATCATGCATAAAATATTTTAGAGAAGAATCAACTATTGTTCATAGATAATCTTGATCATAAACCCACAATTCATCGGATCTCGACAAACACACCGCAAAAAGAATTACATCGAATAGATCTCCAAGAGAATCAAGGAGAACTTTGTATTGAGATCCAAAGAGAGAGAAGAAGCCATCTAGCTAATAACTATGGACCCGAAGGTCTGTGGTAAACTACTCACACATCATCGGAGAGGCTATGGTGTTGATGTAGAAGCCCTCTATGATCGATTCCCCCTCCGGCATAGCGCCGGAAAAGGCCCCAAGATGGGATCTCACGGGTACAGAAGGTTGCGGCGGTGGAAATAGGGTTTCGTGGTGCTCCTGGATGTTTTCGGGGTATATGGGTATATATAGGAGGAAGAAGTACGTCGGTGGAGCTGCGAGGGGCCCATGAGGGTGGGGGCGCGCCTACCCCCTGGGTGCGCCCTCCTGCCTCGTGGTCTCCTCGCTTCTTTCTTGATGCCCACTCCAAGTCTCCTAGATCACGTTTGTTCCAAAAATAACTCTCCCGAAGGTTTCATTCCGTTTGGATTCCATTTGATATTCCTTTTTTGCGAAACTCTGAAATAGGCAAAAAAACAACAATTTGCACTAGGCCTTTGGTTAGTAGGTTAGTCCCAAAAATAATATAAAAAGGTATATTAAAGCCCATTAAACATCCAAAACCGATAATATAATAGCATGGAACAATCAAAAATTATAGATACATTGGAGACGTATCAGAGTCACGTGTCGGAGCCTTTTAAGCAAGTCCACATACTCAACCGTCATATAGTCTTCTATGATTGCTAGCACTCACCTCGTACCTATGAGCAAAACTTTTCAACCGGACACATAGAAAGATAGGGGCTTATAGTTTCGCCTCCCAACATACTCACCTCAAGGGTGATGTCAACAATAATAACTCATGATATCTATATTCAACTGGACATATGTGCCTAGATCTTTCCTCACCACATGATGCTTGCCAAAGATAAAAATAAAAAGGAATAGAAGGATAACTTTGACTCTTTGCATAAAATTAAATACATAAAAGTAAAATATAGGCCCTTCGCAGAGGGAAGCAGAGGTTGCCATGCGCTTATTTGTTTGTACGCTTAATCCCTTAATGCAAGAGAACGTCATGTTGTATTGCCCCTTAAGATGACAACCTTTATTATGCAGTCTGTCGCTTTTATTCTTTGTCATCCAAGTTCGTACAACACTCAATTTTCTCTTACACTAAATGATCTTACACATTTAGAAGCAATTTTTATTGCCTTTTTGCACCGATGACAACTTACTTGAGGGATCTTTCTCAATCCTTAGGTAGGTATGGTGGACACTTGAAAAGGATTTGGGTTTAAGGGTTTTTGGATGCACAAGTAGTATCTCTACTTAGTGCGGAATTTTTGGCTAGCAAAGATAGGGGCAAGCACCACATGTTGAAGGATCTATGACAATATGACTTCTATGTGAATATAAACAAACATAAACCATTAAGTTGTTTTCCTTGTCCAATGTCAACAATTTTGGCATATAATATTTTGATGAGGGCACACAATCACAGAAGATTTCTACGATAGTATATTTATATGTGAATCTTCTCTTCACTTATTAATTCTTTCATGAGTTGCATCATTGACTAATGCTATGTTTGTCAATCTCTAATAAAATTTTCTACTTATACTTTTCCTTATGTGGTGCCATCACCTACCATAGGATTAGTATATAATCTTTTCTTTATTTATTTCCTTTCTTTTATTTGTTTCCTTTCTTATTTATTTTCTTTTATTTATTTGCAACATGAAAGTAAAGAAAGAAAAAACTCAAACTAAACTTTATTATGTAACTTGCACACGATTACAATGATAGATCACTAAGAAAATTCTCAAATAAGAAAGGATCTAACTAAACTTTATTTCATCTAAAGCAAAAAAGATCGAACTAAGATAAGTAAAAGCAAAAAAAGATAGTGGGTTGATACGATACCGGGGCACCTCCCCCAAGCTTGGGGGAAGCCAAGGGGAGTTCCCATACCCGATACTCAGTTCTCCTTTGGTGGTGAAGAAGGTGATGGTGGTGATGAAGTAGTATTCTCCAATATGACCACGAGTAGATCCCTCAAACTTGAATGTCCCGAAGGGCTTGATGAATTAGTTCACTGTTTTTCTTCACCTCAGTCATTATGTGTTTATTCTCAGGGCCCCATGGTTTTGTTCCCGCATCGTTTTCTCTTGGCCAGGATATGTCCCAGTTGGACGGCATGTGCCTACGAGGAGTATTCTCGAACCCATAATTGGGAATCAAATTATGAAAATTATTATGATGTAACCTGTGTAAGGGCCTCCTCGGTGGGAGCTCTTCTTGCACTTCCAGGCTCGCTTGATTGTTCGGTGATCCCATGGCTTGATGAGGATCAAGATGAGTAGAGATGCCAGCCAGTGTACCCCTCTCGGAGGCCAGAGGGTGAATCCCAAAGGGACTTTCCTCCTCTTCCTACATAGCAACCTCTTCAGCTTCATCCCTCCTTAGATCTTCCTGGACTGACCTTATGTCTCCTTCTCCATTGTTGAAGGGTGAGGAAGACATGACGTTGGTCTAGTTGAATCTGTCAGAAAACAACAAGAAAAGAGAACAGAGGATTTCTCCGCAATACGGTGATCAACATGTTTGGGGAGTATATAAATATTTTTTATCTTAGAGGACAAGCATATGGTAGAAAAACAGAGTACAGGAGGTGTCCCACGTGGGCACAACCCACCTGGGTGCGCCAGGCAAGCCTGGCGCACCCTGGTGTCTTGTGCCCACCAAGGGACGCTTCCTGGGAGTTTCTTTATTTCCAAAATTCTAAAATATTCCAAAACTGACAAAAAATATTTTTGTGGATTTTTCGGAGTCCGTTTACTTACCGTATCACGTACCTCCTTACTTTCATGATTCTGGGGTGTTCCGAAAGGACTCTTTTATGTGTTCTTTCGGTGTCATAGTTTGGATAATATTACTTTCAATATTAATAGGCGTACCTGAGATATAATGCTTTATTCGTTGCCCATTGACAACCTCCGGGTTAGTACCTTCAGAATTATTTATTTTAGTGGCACCAGACCGGTAAACCTCCTCGATTACATATGGGCCTTTCCATTTCGAGAGGAGCTTCCCTGCAAAAAATCTAAAGCGAGAGTTGTACAAAAGACCATATTCTCCAACTTTAAACTCACACTTTTGGATACTTTTGTCATGCCATCTTTTAACATTTTCTTTGAATAACTTTGCATTTTCATATGCTTGGGATCTCCATTCATCTAATGAGCTGATATCAAATAACCTCTTTTCATCAGCAAGTTTGAAATCATAGTTGAGCTCTTTGACTGCCCAAAAAGCTTTATGTTCTAACTCAAGAGGCAAATGACAAGCTTTTCCATAAACCATTTTATAAGTAGACATACCCATAGGATTGTTATATGTTGTTCTATAAGCCCAAAGTGCATCATCTAATTTCTTACACCAATTCTTCCTGGACCTATTAATAGTATTTTGCAAAATTAATTTTATTTCTCTATTGCTAAGTTCAACTTGACCACTAGACTGAGGATGATAAGGTGATGCAATTCTATGGTTGACATCATACTTAGCAAGCATTTGACGGAAAGCACCATGAATAAAGTGTGAACCACCATCAGTCATTAAATATCTAGGGACTCCAAACCTTGGGAAAATAACTTCCTTAAGCATTTTAATAGAGGTGTTGTGATCAGCACTACTGGTTGGAATGGATTCTACCCATTTAGTAACACAATCAACAGCAACCAAAATATGTGTATACCCATTAGAGGAAGGAAAAGGTCCCGTGTAATCAAATCCCCAAACATCAAATGGTTCAACAGCAAGTGAATAATTCATAGGCATTTCTTGACGCTTATCGATATTACCTATTCTTTGTCATTCATCACAAGATGAGACGTACTTACAAGTATCATTGAAGAGAGTAGGCCAATAAAATCCAGATTGCAATACCTTGTGAGCAGTTCTATCTCCAGCATGATGCCCTCCATAAGCCTCGGAGTGACATTTTCGTAGGATTTGTCCCTGTTCATGCTCATGTACACAACGTCTAACAATACCATCTACTCCTTCTTTATAAAGATGTGGGTCATGCCAAAAGTAATGTCTTAAATCATAGAAGATTTTTTTCCTTTGTTGGTATGTAAAGCTAGGTGGTAAATATTTAGCAACAATGTAATTAGCATAGTCAGCATACCAAGGAGTACTATTAGCAACATTTATTGCACCTAATTGCTCATCAAGAAAACTATCATCAATAGGTAGTGGGTCATCAAGCACATTTTCAAGCCTAGACAAGTTACCAGCTACGGGGTTCTCAGCTCCTTCTCTATAAATGGTATGTAAATCAAATTCTTGTAACAAGAGAACCCAACGAATAAGTCTAGGTTTAGCATCTTTCTTTTCCATAAGATCTTTAATAGCAGCATGGTCTGTGTGAACAATTACTTTGGAATCAACAATATAAGGTCTAAATTTATCACAAGCAAACACCACTACTAAGAATTCTTTTTTAGTAGTAGCATAATTTCTTTGAGCATTGTCTAGAGTTTTACTAGCATAATGAATAACATTCAATTTCTTATCAACTCTTTGTCCTAGAACAGCACCAACAGCATAATCACTAGCATCACACATAATTTCAAAAGGCAAGTTCCAATCAGGTGGTTGAACAATAGGTGCAGAAATTAAAGCTTTCTTGAGTGTTTCAAAGGCTTCAATACAATCATCATCAAAAACAAAAGGAATATCCTTTTGCAAAAGATTAGTAAGAGGCCTAGAAATTTTAGAAAAATCTTTGATAAATCTCCTATAGAAACCAACATGACCTAGGAAACTATGAATACCTTTGATGTCCTTAGGACATGGCATTTTCTCAATTGCATCAACCTTAGCTTGGTCCACTTCAATACCTCTTTCAGAAATTTTATGACCCAAGACAATGCCTTCATTAACCATAAAGTGGCACTTCTCCCAATTCAAGACGAGATTTGTTTGTTTGCAGCTCTGCAAAACTTGATCAAGATTTCTTAAACAATCATCAAAAGACTTCCCATAGACAAAGAAGTCATCCATGAAAACCTCAACAATCTTTTCACAAAGTCAGAGAATATAGCAGGCATACATCTTTGAAAGGTAGCAGGTGCATTACATAAACCAAAAGGCATACGTCTATAAGCATAAGTTCCAAAGGGACAAGTAAAAGTGGTCTTTTCTTGATCAGGTTGAGATACAGGTATTTGTGAAAAGCCCAAATATCCATCAAGGAAGCAAAAGTGTGTGTGCTTAGATAATCTTTCAAGCATTTGATCAATAAAAGGTAGAGGGTAATGATCTTTTCTAGTTGCTTTGTTTAATTTTCTAAAATCAATTACCATTCTATAGCCTGTAACAATTCTTTGTGGAATAAGTTCATTCTTATCATTAGGAACAACAGTAATACCTCCTTTCTTAGGATCACAATGAACAGGACTTACCCATCTACTATCAGCTATGGGATAGATTATACATGCTTCCAATTTTTTTGATATTTCCGTTCTTACCGCCTCTTTCATCTTCAGATTTAACCAACGTTGGTGATCAACAACTGGTTTAGCATCAGGTTCCATATTAATTTTTTGCTGACATAGATTGGGACTAATGCCCTTTAAATCATCGAGAGTATATCTAATAGCAGCCCGGTGTTTCCTTAGAACTTTCAAAATCTTTCTTCTTCATGTTCTGAAAGGTTAGCACTGATAATAACAGGATATATTTTGTTTTCATCAAGATACGCATATTTCAAAGTGTCTGGCAGTTGTTTTAATTCAAACATAGGATCACCATTAGATGGAGGAGGACCTCCAAGAGTTTCAATAGGCAAGTTGTGTTTAAGTAGGGGACGTTGTTCAAAGAAAATTTTATCTATTTCATTTCTTTCATGCATATGTAAATCATTTTTATGGTCTAGCAAATATTGTTCTAAAGGATCAGTAGGTGGCACAGCAATAGAAGCAAGAACAATTAATTCATACTTTCTAGGCAATTCTTTTTCATGAATATTTCTACTAAACTTGGAAAAATTAAACTCATGAGACTCTTCACCAAAGCTGACACCGATAGTTTGTTCCTTACAATCTATCTTAGCATTAACTATGTTCAAGAAGGGTCTACCAAAGATAATGGGACAAAACTAAATCTTGTGGGGAAACAAGAACAAGAAAATCAGTAGGGTATTTTATTTCCCCACACAAGACTTCAACATCTCCAACAATCCCAATTGGTGATATAGTGTCTCTATTAGCAAGTTTAATAGTAACATCTATTTCTTCTATCTCAGCAGGTGCTATGTCTTTCATAATTTCTTCATATAAAGTGTAAGGAATAGCACTCACACTAGCACCCATGTCACATAAACCATGATAATAGTGATCTCCTGTTTTAACTGAGATGACAGGCATGCCAACAACCGGTCTATGTTTATCTTTTCTATCAGGTTTAGCAATTCTAGCAACTTCTTCACATAAGTAAATTACATGCCCATCCATATCTTCCTCTAAGAGATCCTTAACCATAGCAATGCTAGGTTCTACTTTAATTTGTTCATCAGGTTTAGGTGTTCTAATATAGCTTTTGTTAACCACAGTTGAAAGTTTAGCATGTTCCTTTATCCTAACAGGGAAAGGTGGTTTCTCAATATAAGCAGGAGGAACAACTGGATCAACATTATAAAGTATAGTTTCTTCTTTAACCGGTACCGGTTCTTTAATTTCATCTTTAATAGGTGGGTGATATTTAAACCACTTCTCTTTGGGGAGTTGAACATGAGTAGCAAATGGTTCACAAAAGGAAGCTACTATCTCAGAGTCAAGTCCATATTTAGTGCTAATCTTTTGAAAAGCATCGGTATCCATAAAAGATTTAACACAATCATACTTAAGCTTAATACCTGACTCTTTACCTTTGTCGAGTTCCCAATCTTCAGAGTTGCGTTTAATTCTTTCCAAAAGATCCCACCGGAATTCAATAGTCTTCTTCATAAAAGAACCAACACAAGAAGTATCAAGCATGGTTTGATCATTACGAGAAAGCAGAACATAAAAATTATGAATAATAATTTCACTTGAGAGCTCATGATTGGGGAATGAATATAACATTGACTTAAGCCTCCCCCAAGCTAGAGCGATACTTTCTCCTTCCTGAGGCCAAATATTATATATATAATTCCGATCACGATGAACTAGATGCATAGGATAATTTTTTTGGTGGAACTCCAATTCCAAACGATTCCAGTTCCATGATCCAATATCATCGCATAGCCTATACATGACAATGCTTTTCCCTTAAAAGATAAAGGGAAAACCTTTTTCATCACCTCATCTTCGGGTAAACCTGCAAGCTTAAATAATCCACAAATTTGTTCCACATATATCAGGTGCATATTAGGATGTTCGGTTCCATCTCCCACATAAGGATTAGCTAGCAGTTGTTTTATCATACCCGAAGGGATTTCATATTCAATATTTTCAATAGGTGCAGTAGGTTGATGGGTCACTAATTGTGATTCCGTATGAGGTGAATATACCCCGAACAAACCCCTCGAAGGATTGTTTTCCATAGTAACAAGTGACAATAAATTTTAGAACACTATATAAATGTTTCCTTAACGAATTCCACTTACCAAAGGCGCTTCACTCCCCGGCAACAGCGCCAGAAAATAGCCTTGATGACCCACAAGTATAGGGGATCAATTGTAGATCTTCTCGATAAGTAAGAGTGTCAAACCCAACGAGGAGCAGAAGGAAATGACAAGTAGTTTCCAGTAAGGTAATGTCTGCAAGTGCTGAAATTGTAAGTAGCAGAGTAGTTTGATAGTAATATAATTTGTAACGAGCAAGTAACGATAGTAGTAACAAAAGTTCAGCAAGGTATCCCAATCCTTTTGAGGCAAAGGACATGCCAAAACGGTCTCTTATGATAAGAAAAGCGTTCTTGAGGGTGCACGGGAATTTCATCTAGTCACTTTCATCATGTTGGTTCGATTTGTGTTCGCTACTTTGATAATTTTATATGTGGGTGGACTGGTGCTTAGGTGTTGTTCTTACTTGTAGCGACCCGACCTCAAACGGTCAAGTCTCTGTGCTTCAGTGTCATCCCTGGATCGGTAATGCTGACACACACAGTACTCAAAGGATTTATAACATAGTAGCAATCACACACTTATTACATCGAACGTCTCAAAAGAGAACTTATTACAATATATATGGCTTAAGGCCATCTAATACGATAACAGCGGAAGGCTTGGAAGATAAAGTGAGCCCATCAACTCCAACGGCATAGCTGAGCTGCATGGCAACAACCTAAAGAACCTTACTCCTCATCTGAAAAGTCTGCAACATAATACGTTGCAGCCCGAAAACGGGTCAGCACATGTAATATGCTGGCAAAATAACACAGTAGAGCAAGAACAGAATAATGCTATCACTACATGCATATTTGGCTGGTGGAAAGCTCTATGGTTATATTTTTGCGAAAAGCCAATTTTTCCCTACAACAAAGGAGTAGATTTTATTTAACTATCATGGTAGTTGAAACATCATTGAGAAGGTTCCTCCAACTCAATCCCAATTAAAGTAATTAACAACCCAACAATATTATTTAGTAGTGATGAGATACTTAGGATACTCCAAGTACTAGATACTCAAGATGTCCATAATCAAGGACACGGCTAACCGTGATTAGTTTATACACTCTGCAGAGGTTTGCACACTTTTCCCCACAAGACTCGATCTCCTCCATTGGATTTCTCGCACTACATGGTGTTTGAGAAATGGATGACCGAGACACAGTCTTTCAGAAGCATTAACCCCTTACTCCGGGCAGACCATACCAACCTACATCCCTCTACCTGCTGATCCACCTCTTCGGGAGCTTCACGCAACTTACTCAACTATGCTAGAGCCCATAATAGCTTGTGGCTGCACTCATAAGTTTCTAGCATGAAAATATCTCAGTTCCCTTTGAGCCTAGGTGGCGGACCATAGGATCATCACACGGGTACTCCGGGATATCCTAGGACAACTTTGGATTCCCTAGTTGCCCAACAAACAATCCACCCAGATGTGTATTCAAGTTGCCACCATCAGTTGAACCGTTAATTAACAATCTCACATCTGTCATGGATTTCACTCAAACCCAATCCCGTCTACAAGCATAGCATAGCAATATAAGCAATACGTAGAAGTAACTCCCAAGGTTTGAATATAACAGGGCAATAGGTTCTACCTCATCAACTACTTCCCAACCCACATGTTAATCACATCCTAATCATGCAATGTTTGAGGATTGGAACTAATGCATAAAAACAGGGTGATAAAGGGGTATGATCAAAGTGTTACTTTCCTTGCTGATGATCCGCAAAACCTAGGGACTCGTAGTAGCACGCTTCGCACTCCGGGTGTTCTATCGCTAACAAACAATAGCATACATAAGCAATCAAGCAAAGAAACACGGGTAAATCTCAAATAAGAAGAACTAACCAGAAAGTTCAACTTAAGAACTCCGGTTTGCGAAAAGAATCAAATCAAACGGAGCAACAAAACTCAAACTACGAAAGAAACAAGATCCGTTTACTAATTTGGACTAAGGTCAAATTTTATAGTACCAAAATATTGTTCAAGTTGATTAAACAGAAAGAGGGTTTCGAGACGAAGATCTAGGCGCTTGAATCTTCTGATTCCGATAAACGAGCGAAAAGATAAACTGAAATGAAAATCGTATCAGAAATTGCGATTGAAAATAATCGCGGAAAATCCGAGAAAAAGAAAATTGACCAACAGGCTAACGAACGAACGTTTGTTGTCTGTAACTAACGAGCGAAAGTCATTCGTTAAAACGAACATACGGACGAACGTCCGCAAAGTAACTAAACCGAGAAAAACCGGCGAACCGATCTAAAAAAACGAACTAGGGTTTCTAAAAAAACGGAACCGGTTTTAAAATAAAACCAAACAAACGGCGGCTGCGGCGTATACCTCCGGCGGCTTCTGCGGCGAGGCGGGGCAGCGTGGGGCGGCGGGGTGCGTCGGCAGCAGCGGCAGCGGCGAGCGGCGGCGTGCGGTGGCGGCGGCGGACGGCGGCGTGGGTTCGGGGCTCCAGGGGAGGCCCGCGTCGGCTTATAAGAGGGGAGGGGGGTGGCGTGGCTTGGGGAAGGGGGCGGGGATCGTGGCCGACTCGGCCACGGCGAGCGGCGGCGGCAGGCGCGGTGTCCGGGTGGGAGATGGAAGCGCGGGGAGGTGGGCCGGCGGCCTGGCTCGGCTGGGCCTCGGCCCAGTAAGGCGCTGCGATTTTTTTAAATAATTTCACCAGAACTAAATAAATCCTAGAAAATAAAATAAAAATCTAAAAATGGAAAAACAAATTTTCACCGTTTAAATAAAATATTTAGAACAAGATGAACATTTTCTTGGCCCTGAAATGCAACTTTGAAAAACGTGTAATTTTTCTAATTAAAATAAAATAGCAATAAACTCCGGATAAAATCAAATATTTGATTTTAATATTTTTCCTCCAATATTTCATTTATTTTGGAGAAGTCATATTATCTCCTCTCATATATTTTAATATGAAATATTTTCGGAGAGAAAAATATTTAAAACCAAAAATCCTTGTTTAATATTTGATAAAACTCAAATATGAAAACAGGGAAATCCCCAACACTCTTTGAGGGTCCTTGAGTTGCTTAGGATTTCGAGGATTCGCGAAACGAAAAGCAATAAAATATGATATGCATGAATGATCTATGTATAACACTCGAAATTGAAAATTTGGGATGTTACAAACCTACCCCCCTTAAGATGAATCTCACCCTCGAGATTCGGGTTGGCTAGAAAATAGGTGTGGGTGGTCTTTGCGAAGATCATCCTCTCGTTCCCAGGTGGCTTCATCCTCGGTATGGTGGCTCCACTGAACTTTGCAAAACTTGATAACCTTGCTGCGCGTGACTTGGCTGGCAAATTCAAGAATCCTGACTGGCTTTTCCTCATATGTCAAATCACTGTCCAACTGAATCGCCTCCAAGGGTACTGTATCTCTTAACGGTATATCGGCCATCTCTGCATGACACTTCTTCAGCTGTGAAACATGAAATACATCGTGAACTCCTGACAGTCCTTCAGGTAACTCCAACTTGTAGGCAACTTCTCCCATACATTCCAAAATTTGATACGGTCCTACAAATCTCGAGGCTAACTTTCCCTTAACTCCAAAATGTTTCACTCCTCGCAGGGGTGACACTCGCAGATATGCTCTATCTCCAATTTCATAGGTTATTTCCTTGCGTTTCGAATCTGCATAACTCTTCTGCCTGGACTGAGCTACCTTTATTCTATCTCGGATCAACTTAACCTTTTCTTCAGACTCCTTGATCAAATCTGGTCCAAACAACTGTCGGTCTCCAACTTCATCCCACAACAACGATGTTCTGCACCTTCGCCCATACAGGGCTTCGAACGGTGCCATCTTCAAACTGGCTTGGTAGCTATTGTTGTATGAGAACTCCGCGACGGGCAAATTGTCATCCCAACTAGATCCATAATCTAGTGCACATGCCCTCAACATGTCCTCCAGAATCTGGTTGACTCTCTCGGTTTGTCCATCTGTCTACGGGTGGAATGCCGTACTGAACTCCAACCTTGTCCCCAAAGTTTGGTGCAGCTGATGCCAAAACTTTGAAGTAAACTATGTTCCTCTATCTGATACGATTGTCCTCGGAACTCCATGCAGACATACGATCCTGGTCATATATATCTTGGCCAACTTCGCACTTGTATAGGTGGTTTTCACTGGGATAAAGTGAGCTACTTTGGTCAAGCGATCAACTACTACCCATATAGAATCGTATCCTGATTTGGTCCTGGGTAATCTGGTGATAAAATCCATGCCAAGTTTATCCCACTTCCATTCGGGTATCGGCACAGGCTGTAACAATCCTGCTGGCTTTTGATGCTCAGCCTTCATTCTTTGACATACATCACATACGACTGCATACTCGGCAATATCCTTGTTCATACCAATCCACTAGAAACGTTCCTTCAAATCCAAATACATCTTGGTGTTTCTGGGGTGTATCGAGTATGGTGAGTCATGAGCCTCCTGAAGTATTAACTTCCTGATCTCTGTGTTATTGGGCACATAAACACGGTCCTCAAACCATAAGGTGTCGTGCTCATCCTTACGAAAACCTTTGGTCTTTCCTTCGCTCATTCTCTCTTTTATCTCGGCAATCTCTTTGTCCTCCTTCTGAGCTTCTCGAATCTTTCCTAACAATGTAGACTGAACCTCCATTGTTGCAACAAAACCTCTAGGAACAATCTCCAATCGAAGTTCCCTGAGATCCTCTGCTAACTCCTTTGGCAATCCTGTGCTCACTAGGTATTAGCAAAACTCTTCCGACTCTAAGCGTCGGCTACGACATTGGCCTTGCCTGGATGATAGTGAAGCTTCATGTCATAATCCTTTATAAGCTCCAACCATCTTCTCTACCTAAGGTTCAGCTCCTTCTGTGTGAAAATGTACTTCAAACTCTTATGATCCGCATACACATCACAACGGTTTCCAATAGGGTAATGTCTCCAAGTCTTCAACGCATGCACTACGACAACCATCTCCAAATCATGTGTGGCATAATTCAACTCGTGTGGTTTCAGTTGTCGTGAGGCATACAAAACAACTCTTCTGTCTTGCATAAGCACACTTCCAAGTCCTAGGCGGGAGGCATCGCAATACACTTGAAACTCCTTGCGTATATCCGCCAGAATCAGCACTGGGCTATAGTCAAACGTTTCTTTAACTCCTGAAAACTTGCCTCACATTCTTACATCCATTTAAACTTGGTATCCTTTTTCAGTAACTCCTTCATTGGCTTCGCAATCTTGGAAAATTTCTCAATGAATCTCCGATAGTATCCTGCGAGTCCAAGAAAACTGCGGATCTCGCTAACTGAAGTGGGTGCCAACCATTCAGTGACTGACTGAACCTTGGTGGGATCTACTGCTACACCTTCTCCTGATATAACATGTCCAAGCAATCCGACTTCCTTCAACCAAAACTCACATTTGCTGAACTTGGCATACAACTGGTGTTCCCTGAGTTTCTCGAGAACTAAACACAAATGCTCTTCGTGCTCTTTCTCATTCTTTGAGTATACCATTATATCATCAATGAACACCACAACAAACTTATAAAAATATTCCATGAACACCTTGTTCATCATGCTCATGAAATAGGCAAGGGCGTTAGTCAGTCCAAACGACATGACCGTATATTCATATAACCCGTACCGTGTGGTGAATGCTGTCTTTGGCATGTCCTTCTCTCGTATCTTCAGCTGGTGATATCCAGATCGGAGATCGATCTTTGAAAACACCTTGGCTCCTTGCAGCTGGTCAAACAAATCATTGATCATCGGCAGTGGGTATTTGTTCTTGATCGTCACCTCATTTAACGCACGATAATCAACAACCATTCTTAGAGACTTATCCTTCTTCTCGACCAAAAGCACTGGGGCTCCCCATGGTGAGGAACTCCGTCGAATGTAACCTTTCTCCAATAACTCCTTGATCTGCTTCTTAATCTCCTCCAGATCATTTCCGGGCATCCGGTATGGTCTCTTTGATATTGGCCCGGTGCTTGGCAACAGTTCTATCAAAAACTCAATGTCTCGATCCGGTGGCATGCCTGGTAATTCCTCTAGAAAAACATCCGGGTAATCCTTCACTACAAGCACTTCCTCCTGAACAACTCCCGTGAGGGTATTCACTTGGCTACTCCTTGGCGCATGCCTAGATACGTACTTAATCCTTTTCCCTCAGGGGTGGTGAGACAAATTGACTTACTAACACAGTCAATGCTTCCTCCATACTTTGACATCCAGTCCATGCCGAATATCACATCCAATCCTTGTGACTCCAAGATTATTAGGTTGGACGGAAAAACATGGCTACCAATGGTTAAGGGTATCTGGTCGCACCATCGACTAGCCATATACTCTGCTCCAGGTGAACTCACTAACAGATGGGTCCTAAGGGTTTGGGTTGGTAGTTTAAACTTATCCACGAATTCCCTTGATATGTATGAATGTGATGCACCAGTATCAAAAAGAACAAGGGCGGTAAAAGACTTAACCAAAAACTTACCAATAACTGCGTCTGGTTGCTCTTCAACCTCCTCCACGTTAATGTGGTTCACTTGTCCTTTGTTGAATGGATTGGGCTTCTTTCTAGCGCTCCCATTGCCATTTCCATTCTTCGCTTCAGGGCACTCCGTGGCATAGTGTCCAGTCTTCCCGCACTTGAAACAAGTAACGTGGCTTAGGTCTCACTTGGAGGGTGTGGCTGGATTGGAACGGTTCTGATTGTTGCTTGCTCCAATCCCATTCCCATTCCTTGGGCTAGTATGATTATGGTTACTTCATCCATTGTGGGTGTGGCCTCCATGGTTATGAACAAGTCCTCCCGAGTTCGGGGTTAGACGAGGCTTCTGCTGAGCTCCTGAATTATACCTTCCTTGTCCATACTTCCTCTTACGGCTCTCAATCTGCTGCTGCTTCCCTTCAATCATAAGAGCTTTATCTACCAACTCCTGGTAGTTGTTGAATGTTACCACCATCAACTGCATGCTCATCTCATCATTCAGCCCTTCCATAAACTGCTCCTGCTTTGCGGCATCTGTGGCCACATCGTCAGGGGCATAGCGAGATAACTTGCTAAACTCATTCGCGTACTGAGCCACAGTATGGTTCCTGAGGGAGTCCTAGATTAGTGGGTATCCGGACAGCTGGACTATATCCTTTGGCCGGACTGTTGGACTATGAAGATACAAGATTGAAGACTTTGTCCCATGTCCGGAAGGGACTCTCCTTGGCGTGGAAGGCAAGCTTGGAAGTACGGATATGTAGATCTCCTTCCTTGTAATCGACTCTGTGTAACCCTAGCCCCCTCTGATGTCTATATAAACCGGAGGGTTTAGTCCGTAGGACCAACAACAACAATCATACCATAGGCTAGCTTCTAGGGTTTAGCCTCTTCGATCTCGTGGTAGATCAACTCTTATACTACTCATATTATCAAGAACAATCAAGCATGACGTAGGGTATTACCTCCATCAAGAGGGCCCGAACCTGGGTAAACATCGTGTCTCCTGCCTCCTGTTACCATCTGCCTTAGACGCACAGTTCGGGACCCCCTACCCGAGATCCGCTGGTTTTGACACCAACATTGGTGATTTCATTGAGAGTTCCACTGTGCCGTCACCGTAAGGAAGGATGCCTCGTCTCATTGTTAAAAACAACATTACCTCCGGGGGAGCCCTGGCTGTCGGCCAAACTCTCCAGCTAGGCAGTTTCATCATGACCGCCCGTTCGGCTGCTCCACCGACGATGACTTCTCGGGTCATCGAAAACAGCCTCCACGTCAGCTCCAAATTTGCCGAGCAGATGTATCCAATGGAGCTCTCTTCCCTAAACGAGCTCTTGGATCACGTCGCCGCCTTGGGAGTCGCTATGGACTATGATCGGATTGGGCTTAAACCCGATCAAATGGAGATTAACTCTCCACCGGTCTCCCATCATATTGCGGTGGTGGAGGAACAATGCGGCGATTCTTCCTCTATCTTAAGGACTAACTATGTATGGATTCCTGAGCTCTCCGAGCCGGATACCCGTTTACGGGAGGACATCACCCAAGCCCTGACCTAGAGTCAGGCAGCGGGCCAGACTTATCGGGCAACATCCCGGAACCCGAACTTCCAAGACTGGAAACTCCTCGGCCCCTGGGTCTCAGATCGGGTAAGGGTTCAGACTCAAATCCACCCACCCACCCAAACATAAAGATCTTTCCCACATCAGGCAGGAGCCCCAGGAAACAATACATCATTATTGGGCCAGATTCCTCCTTGTGATGAATAAGGTTAAGGACTGTCGCGAGGAAGACACAGTCTCATTTTTCTACAATAATTGCACGGATAAGGGAATCCTTAACGCCATAAGTCGCCATGACATATCACACTTCGCCGACTTGGCGTCCATAGTATGAAAGTACTGTGCAATGGAAAGCGCCTGGAAAACTGAAAACGAAATTTTGGGATAATCCAGCTCCGAATATACACCCAGTCCGAAGTAAAAGGGTGCACTATCATAAGACACCCGAGTTAATTACAAAGAAGCAAAGACCCTCTACAAGGCGTGGAACCGTATTGGAGGGATGGCTCAACGGACCCTGCAAAATTCATAGTACAGCGGATACCACACCAACACACAGCCTTAGAGCATGTTGGGTACTCCGGTAGGTGGCCAAAAGTGGTAAGGATCTTCTCATCCTAGATGCCACAGAGCACCATCCAATGGATAATAATATGGTATTAACAGTCTTTGAGACCTTCGCATCAAATAATAGGCGCAAGCGAACACTCCGCAGCCTTGCCGAAATCTGCCACATGACAGCAATAAATCCATGGAGTGACACGGCTATTACCTTCAATGCCAGTGACGAACCTAAATTCCGAACAGCCCGAGCACCAGCTGCACTGGTCCTCAGTCCAATTGTGGACGACATTCGACTCACCAAAGTACTCATGGACGGTGGCAGTGGATTAAACCTCATCTATGAGGAAATTCTTCAAAAAATGGAAATAGACTGGAACCGCATTGAGCAAAGCAACACAACCTTCAGAGGAATCATCCCCAGTCGGGAAGCACGCTGTGCTAGGAAAATCACACTAGATGTGGTATTCGGCATGACGGAGAACTATAGGTCCGAAGAAATTACATTCCAAGTGGCCTCGTTCAGTAGCGGATACCACACCCTTTTAGGGCGGGAGGCGTTCACGATCTTCCAAGCCATACCCTATTATGGGTACATGAAGCTCAAAATGCCCGGGCCCAACGGAATCATCACTCTCGCTTGTGATCCGGACACAGCACTCCGCGCCGAAAACAAAACAGCCGCATTGGCCCTTGAGGCATTACCCGAAGCCCTTTCGGCCGAGGAATTAACTGTGCTACGCTCCACAGTGGACAGGGACGACGTGATACTTGACAAGAGATCCAAGTCCATCTCTTTTAAACCAGCGGATGAAATAGTCAAATTCCAAGTCCACCCAACGGACCCTACAAAAATAGCCTCCATCGGGGCACAGTTAAACCCCGCCATGGACGCCGCACTATGAGAGTTCCTGCGCGAGAATTGGGACATATTCGCCTGGCATCCCTCAGACATGCCAGGAATCCCACGCAGGCTGGTCGAGCACAGCCTTAATATTCTAAAGGGATTCAAGCCGGTCAAGCAAACTCTTCGGCGTTTCTCTGTACCTAAGAGACAAGCTATGGGAGAGGAACTAGCGAAGTTATTGGAGGCTGGATTCATTAGAGAAATAAAACACCGGAACTGGCTAGCAAACCTGGTGATGGTACCAAAGAAGGAAAAATCCTGGCGCCTATGTGTCGATTTCAAGGACCTCAACAAGGCTTGCCCAAAGGATCCCTTCCCCCCGCATCGATCAAATTATCGATGCTACCACAGGAAACGATTCATTGTGTTTCCTCGACGCATACTCCGGCTACCACCAAATCAAGATGGCGGAGTCCGACCAAGCCGCAACGACATTTATCACACCATACGACCCCTTCTGTTTCAACACAATGCCTTTTGGGCTCAAAAACGCTGGTGCAACATATCAGCGCATGATTCAGACATGTCTAGAGAAACAGTTCGACAAAACAGTAGAGGCATACGTAGACGATGTGGTCATCAAACCTAAACACGTCGACTCTCTAATAGATGACTTGAGGCTCACATTTGACAACCTCCGAAGATATGACATCAAGCTCAATCCAGAAAAATGCGTTTTCGGTGTTCTAGCCGGAAAGCTCCTGGCTTTCATTGTCTCCAGTAGAGGAATTGAAGAAAATCCGGCCAAAATCCGAGCTCTGTCAACGTTGGCTATCCCAACGGACCTCAAACAAATCCAGAAATTAAACGGATGTGTGGCGGCTCTAAGCCGCTTTATCTCCCTCTTAGGAGGAAAGGCATTACCCCTTTATCGCCTCCTTCGACGTACCGAACACTTCGAGTGTATGGACACTGCCATAGCTGGATTGCAAGAAATAAAAACCATACTGGCAACCAACCCAATCCTGGCCGCGCCAAACATCGGCGAACCAATGCTGTTGTACATTGCGGCAACTCATCAGGTTGTAAGCGCAGTGCTCGTCGTCGAACGAGAAACGGACGGACATAAATTCCCCCTTCAAAAGCCGGTATATTATGTATGCACTGTCCTCACTCCATGCAAATCACGGTAGCCACATTATCAAAAGATAGCCTATGCGGTATTCATGGCATCCCGGAAGCTATGACACTACTTTCAAGAGTGTTCAATTACAGTAGCCTCGGAAGTGCCACTTAATGATATTATAAACAACCGTGACGCCACGAGCCAGATTGCCAAATGGCCACTGAGCTCCTCCCATTCGACATAACATACAAACCCCGGCGAGCCATTAAATCACAAGTATTGGCCGACTTTGTCGCCGAATGGACGGAAGCCGAACTCCCTAAAGAGTACGGTGCATACTCTAATTGGATCATGCACTTCGACGGCTCCAAAATGCTAGCTGGTCTGGGGGCTGGCGTCGTCCTGACGTCCCCAACCGGAGATACAGTTCAATACGTACTCCAGATACTGTATACAGACTCCAACAACGCAACTGAATACGAAGCCATGTTACTTGGTCTTCGGATGGCAGTTTCCATGGGCATTCAATGCCTGAAGGTGCGTGGGGATTCAAACCTCGCAATATCCCAAATAAATGGAGACTTTGATGCCAAGGATCCGAAAATGGTGGCCTATCGCAACGCCTTCCTAAAGATGTCAGCTCGGTTCGAGGGGCTCGAATTTCACCATGTGGCTCGGGAAAACAATCAGGCGGCGGATATCCTCGCCCGCATCGGCGCAAAACGCGATGCGATCCCCCCAAAATCTTTTTGGAGAGGTTGTTTAAGCCATCCGTGGTATGGGAAGGGGACACCGGTAAGAATAGTCCAGACCCGGCCAAAATGCCCGATACCGAACACTCTGACATAATCGGAGGCTCTGCCACCGAAATAACACCTTCAGCCCACGTAATAATGGCCATCATCGCCCCGTGGACAGAACCATTCCTGGCCTACCTAACTAGGCAGGAACTTCCCGAAGACCAAAATGAGGCACGCTGCATAGTGCGGCGATCTAAAGCCTACAGGGTCCACGAGGGAGAGTTGTATAAAAAAATCACTACCGGAGTCCTTCAAAGGTGCATCTCCGAAGAGGAAGGGTGGAAGCTTTTGGCAGAAATTCACGCCAGACTTGGCGGCCACCACGCCGCAGCCCGGGCCCTTGTAAGCAAGGCTTTTCGTACAGGTTTTTATTGGCCGACGGCCTGGGCAGATGCACAGGACTTGGTCCAATGCTGCGTCGGTTGCCAGCTTTTTGCAAACCAAAGCCACATGCCACCCACCACCCTCCAAACAATCCCCATTACCTGGCCCTTCGCGGTCTGGGGGCTTGACATGGTTGGACCCCTTAAAGGGGGAACCCATAAGAAAAAATACTTACTGGTCATGGTGGATAAATTCACCAAATGGATAGAAGCCAAACCTGTTAAAATGGCGAATCCGAACCGGTGATAGACTTCATATCCGGGGTTGTACAACGTTATGGCGTCCCCCACAGCATCATCACTGACAACGGCACGAATTTCACGGCCGACGAGGTAAAACTCTGGTGCAGCAACATGGGCATCAAGCTTGATTATGCTTCTGTCTATCACCCACAAACCAACAGCCAAGTTGAGCGAGCAAATGGTCTTATCATGAGCGGCATCAAACCCAAATTAGTGCGGTCCTTAAAGGAGTCTAACACGCACTGGGTAGAGGAGCTCGACTCCGTACTCTGGGGGCTGCCGACCACGCTGAATCGTACTACCAGATACACACCCTTCTTTATGGTGTACGGCGCAGAGGCGGTTCTGCCCTGCGACATAATTCATGACTCACCTCGAGTGTGCATGTACGAAGAAAGAGAAGCCGAGCTCGATCGGCAGGACAGTCTGGACACCCTAGAGGAGGAGCGCGATGTGGCAAAAGCCCGTTCTGCATTCTATCAGCAACAGACTCGCAGATACCAAAGCAGACAAGTATGGGCCAAAACTTATAACGTTGGCGAGCTAGTTCTACGCCTGCCGGAGAAGAAAAAGACCAAGCTCGAGCCCAAATGGGAAGGTCCCTTCATTATTGACCAAGTACTGACCGGTGGAGCGTACCGTCTGCGGGATGCATCGAATAATCGACTTGAGCCGAACCCATGGAACGCAGCCAGGCTCTGAAGATTCTACGCCTAGCGCTGAACTCTATGTTCGTCTCCTTCCTCCGTCCATTTTTTGCATATACATTATTTGTCTTTTCTCTCTTTCTTTCTTTTATTCTTTCCCAAGGCCTTCAAGGGCCAACTTGTGCCTTGCTTGCACACTATTGACGCGCCAACCGCGCTCATTATACCTGGGGGCTTCTTACACAGAAGCTTAATTATTTATCTGGGCTTCACGCCCCGCACATGTGTTAGTGTTCTGCATGTACCGTTTCTTCGCCATTATATGCATCGATATGACTTAAGTTTTGGCCAAGCTGGGTTGCTTGGCTCTTGTATTTATGCCCTACGTTCCCGTTAATTCGGCTAGGGCATAAGGGGAGCACCTCTGCGATTGTTACTGCCGGGTCAGCCGGATGTGTACCTCAGACTGGGTGAAGCCGAAAGCTAGCGTTCTTAAGGGAATATTCAGTCGGTGAACAAAAGATGATTTTTATTATTTTCCATATGTGCCCACAGATGTTTTTGCCTGCGTCTCCTCTCGCAGTCCGGACATGCACTTTAGGGCATGCGTACCCAGGGAAAGGAACCCTTAACGGAACTATTCTCCCTGGAAGATGTTTCTTACTACCCATGTAATATAACATAACTAGTTGGGTACTTGTCTGTTCAAGCACTAATGACCCCTATGCCTGGTTTCCACGCAGACCCCGGTTCTTATATAACTGAGTGGGTATTCGGATACACTCCGGACTATCGGGCCCCGAGGTTGAAGCGAAAAGGTCCGCCATGACAAATGATTTACAATCCGGCTAGAAGGCATTATATATGTCACTCTAATTACATAGTCATGTAGACTTACTAAATTCCTCTTCTATACCATCCAACAGGCTGTCTAGCCTACAATCCTGTTGGGAATACTTTGCGGCTAATTCTACTTGCCCATACATTAAGCTAACGGGGATCTCTTTCCCATTGGGCCCCATAGGTCCGACCTCGGCCATGTGGTTTGGGTCAGCCTTGGTATACCGCGTCTTCACCATGGACCAGGCTTCCCTGGCACCTTGACGGCAGGCCAATATCTTCCATAATCGGAAGCGCCGCCGTGCTCCCTTGAGCTTCTCCGCAAGCTCTCCAATGCCCGCTGGCAGGGAGACGGATGGCCACAAGGCCTGAGCAATACCTTGCATCACCTGCCAAACTTGTTCATGCAGTTGTGAGAGCTTGGGTAGAAGATCACCCGCAGACCCAGGCATCTCCTCCGCGGGACGACCCATCAGCATACCTGCAGACATAACTCTGTTAGCTGGCTTCTCCGCCGCACCCTTTTAAGGGTTCGTTCAAGCACTTACTAAAAATGTCATGTCGAAGCCGCTTATTCTCCTTCTGGGAGTCCGCAAGCTGGGCTCGAACATCTTTCAGTTCCATGCTCAGCTTGGTATTGGCGTCTTGGAGATTGTTTTTCTCCTGCCTGACCTTAGTCAGCACGCGTTCGCCAGCCTTTAGCTGTAGTACGACATGCTGGTCCTCCGGATTCTCTCCGAAGTCATCTGTAATATCTATTGTTAGATCTGTAGCCATGCCGCACACTATATGGTACCTATCATTCTTTGAAACAAATGTTACCAGATGGGGACTTTTCAGGTTCCTTCAGTGTGGAAACGGCGGCCCGAAGTTGGGTCTTGCATTCCTCCAGCTCCTGTGACAGCCGAGTATTCTTTTCTGTAAGAAACTGCACAATAAATGATCCTTAAATCAGTTGTGCCAACTGTTTCAAGTCTCAGGGGCTACTGATATATATATACTCATCAAATTTTCTTACCCATACATCCCTTACATACTGGTCCGTGGCTCTGGCTAGACCATTTTGAGTAGCACGGATGTACGCATCTCTGGACTTGAATGCATCAAACGCCTCTCGGGAGAAACAAGCATCACGGAGTACGGCTCAGCGACGCCTGTGATTCATGGCGCTCTCCACTTCGGAATTCGTAGCGGATATCTTATCCGCGTCCTCTGTAGAAGGAGCATCCGGCGTGTGCCTCGTGTTAGCTTCCGCCTCCATGTCCGGCCCTGGAGCCCGACTGGTAGAGGCGTGATCGGCGACCTCTCCGGATATTGTTCGGCGAGCGTTCTTCCTTCTAGGAAACACGGGTGTTATTATGTTTTTAAAGACGACAACCACGGAGCAAGGTGTTGCATCATACCTCTGCACCAGCGTCTCCGTCCGGACCGCCTTCCTTTTTAGCCTGTTCGGCTTTGAAACCCCTTGTTGGTGAGTCGCCGCGGGCTCGGCATGGCGTCCCGAGGGCCTTCCCTATAAAACACCGTTTGTATACGGTAGGTGAAGTGCATAAAAGGAAATCCTTTTCAAAGGTTGGGACTCCGGTCTCATTTACCTGCGAGGCTGGGAGTAGCCCAAGGTAGTCGGCTATAATGGCCACCATGGCGTCATCACAATTTAGCTGATAGAAAATCCTATCAATCAGCTCCACGAATATGTCCGGATCCTCTTTGAGGCCGGGGTCGAGGACCCGTTCAGGATCCTCCGGTTGTGGACGCGGGCTATTGATCTCCCCTACCGCCTTACGCAGTTCCTGTGATGAAATGGCAAGGTAAATATTTATCATGAAAACAAGGGTTGGATGAAAGTAAAAAGAGCGGAAGCTCACCCAGCTTCGAGGGTTGTTCATGGAGAATCCATCCCATGGCTTGATGCGGAGGAACTCCTCTTCTTCCCCCTTATACAGATCAGATAGAATTTTTGCTAGAGCAGCAACTGAGTCCGGTCCCTTGCGCCCGCAGCGAGTGGCATCATCTTCCCCATTGAAGTCCCACATGGGGTGGCCTTGATATTGAAGTGGCTGCACCCCTGCATAATGCATATTGCCATAACCTCGGTTATGGTCAGTCCTGATTTGGCCAGCAACTTTATTCGGCCCATCAGATAAAATACGTCTCTATCATCTTCGTCCTATGGGCTCCGTGGGTGCCATCTTAGGCGTTTCTTTAGAGGGGCGTTGTGAAACTCAGGAAGACCAATCCGGATGGGATCCGGGAGAGGAACATCCTCCATATAAAACCACTCCGAAGGCCAGTCCTCGGACGTCTTTTTCAGGGTACCAGATAGGTATCCGGTCTCGGCGATGCGCCATACTTTGGCTCCGTCCACTTGATATATTGATCCCCTCTGTGAACGGGGCACAAGGCAGAACAACTTCTTCCACAACGCGAAATGAGCTTCGCAACCCAGTAACAGCTCGCAAAGGGCTACGTAACCAGCGATGTGCAGTATGGAGGCGGGGGTGAGGTCGTGCAACTGGAGGCCGTAGAACTCCAGGAGCCCTCGGAGAAATGGATGGATTGGAAATCCGAGTCCCCTTAACAAATAAGGGACAAGGCATACCCGCTCTCCCTTAGAGGGGTTGGGAAAGCTCTCCGCTTGCTCCCCACCACTGTAGGTGGCGAGTCCGGCTCGAATCGGGACCATATACGCTGGAGAGAGGAATCCTTGGGTCTGTAGCTTCACTAATTGGATATGCGGGACATAACACTTCTCCCAATCTCTGGGCTTGGGGCTGCGGGAGCGAGAGGAGGAGCTGCGCTCGCCGGCCATGTTGGGATGGATTTTTTTCAGGCGTGCTCCGATGAATGCTCGCTGAGGGAGGATGGTGTGGTTTGGATCTGAGGATCCTCGTCTCTTTAATAGACAGTTCATTCACATAGAGGGGGTGGTAAATGTAAAAACACCCTGGCTCCTCACATTCGCTTGACGCGTGTAAGGTGGCCATTATTGGACGCAGAAGCCAAGAAGCGCAACATTTACGAGAAGCCAGACACTATTTAGCAGGTACTCAGAGTTTGAAGAAGAACCCGCCTTGCAATGCCGAAGACAATCTGCGCTGGACTCATCATCATCGAAGCCTGGTTCAGGGGCTACTGAGGCAGTCCTGGATTAGGGGGTATCCGGACGGCCGGGCTATATCCTTTGGCCGGACTGTTGGACTATGAAGATATAAGATTGAAGACTTCGTCCCGTGTCCGGATAGGACTCTCCTTGGCGTGGAAGGCAAGCTTGGCAGTACGGATATGTAGATCTCCTTCCTTGTAACCGACTTTGTGTAACCCTAGCCCCCTCCGGTGTCTATATAAACCGGAGGGTTTAGTCCGTAGGACCAACAACAACAATCATACCATAGGCTAGCTTCTAGGGTTTAGCCTCTTCGATCTCGTGGTAGATCAACTCTTGTACTACTCATATTATCAAGAACAATCAAGCAGGACATAGGGTATTACCTCCATCAAGAGGGCCCGAACCTGGGTAAACATCGTGTCTCCTGCCTCCTGTTACCATCCGCCTTAGACGCACAGTTCGGGACCCCCTACCCGAGATCCACCGTTTTTGACACCGACAGTTCCCCTGGCATAAGTTACGAAACTCACGCTTCTTCATACTCATAGCTCCAGTTGAGACATGGGCTGTACAGAAAGCTTGCTGAAACTGGTCCCATGTAACAGTGGCTATAGGGTAGGTGACAGTGTAATTCTCCCACCATGAGGCTGCTGGTCCATGCAACTGATGTGCGGAAAAACGCACCTTCTCAGCATCTGTACATCCTGCAGTGGTTAACTCCCTTCCAATCATGCGGAGCCAATCATCTGCCACTATCGGCTCGGTGCTACTGGAAAACACCGGCGGCTACAACCTCAGAAAATGGGCTAAGTTATCAACTGGTGGTGGTGGCGGTGGATTGTTGTTGTTGTTTCCTTGGTTCTGAACTAACAACCGCATCAGGGTATTCTGCTGCTAGATCAACTGAGTGAGCTCCGGTGGGAAAGTAAATCCGGGGTCACGTCTCGGAGGCATCTGATGGGTTTAGATGGGAGAGATTAGAATAGAATGAGGTCTAATGAGAAAACACTACCCATATGCACATGAGACAAACACAATCATTTCACTCAATCAATCAAGCAAGGGCATACAATCGATCTAACTATCGTTACAAAAGTGCTCGGACTATACTATATACATGGTGGAATACTACTACTGATGTGGTGGTCTACTAAAATATTCCTCAGTTGAAGACTCCATGATGTCTGGTCCAGCTTCGTCTTCATAGTCATCATCGCTATCGTCGAGGTCCGTGTCAGTGTCGTCGATGATGATGTAGTTCTCTGGGCGAATCTCCTTGGGTTCTTCGTCTTCTCCTCCCGGTGTGGGGTCTCCCATGAATACTCCTAGCTTCCTTTCCAGATCGTCATTCTTCTCCACTAGTATGACGATTTCCTCCTCATAATCTTCACGTGTCGCCTTAAGTTCTTCCTCCAGTTCCGTGATCCTAGTCATTTCCTTCTTCAGATCTATCATTCCTACGCACATCTGGTTCTCCTGGCGACGAATGTGTTGGTTTAACTCCTGGATGAAGGCTGCAATTGATCTATCCTTCCTGGTGCTGATCATCTCCCATTGCTCATCTCGGCGCCAAAAAATCTAGTAGATAGTATCCTTAAGCTCCTTATGGTAAACTTCTCCAATGCGTCCCATGGTAATGTGAGCTGCCATACTCTTTCCTAGACTCTAGGTTGGTGCATCGAAGGAAAACTCTATGGGCTTAGTGACTGGCGTGAATGTCCTTCCTGGAACTTGAACTTGAATCATCGATCGCTCCTCTTCTGCTAAAGTGGCGTTGTAAGTCCCGGTGAAGCTTGGTATTCCAATGTTTAAGTACCTAGTGACTTCCTTCGAGTGTCGTCCAAAAGGTGCTTCTTCATCCGGTTGTGCAAACTTGTTCCTTGCATCCGCCATCCTAAAGAGTAGAAAATGGAGAGGAGTCAGAAATGAGAGGAGAATAGTGATCTAGGGCTTTAGCTTACTGGTCGTGTCCTACACTCAGCGCGTGCTCTGATACCATCTTGTAGCGACCCGACCTCAAACGGTCAAGTCTCTGTGCTTCAATGTCATCCCTGGATCGGTAATGCTGGCACACACAGTACTCGAAGGATTTATAACAGAGTAGCAATCACACACTTATTACATCGAATGTCTCAAAAGAGAACTTACTACAATATATATGGCTTAAGGCCATCTAATACGATAACAGTGGAAGACTTGGAAGATAAAGTGAGTCCATCAACTCCAACGGTATAGCTAAGTTGCATGACAACGACCTAACAAACCTTACTCCTCGTCTGAAAAGTCTGCAACATAATACGTTGCAGCCCAAAAACGGGTCGGCACATGGAATATGCTGGCAAAATAACACAGTAGAGCAAGAACAGAATAATGCTATCACTACATGCATATTTGGCTGGTGGAAAGCTCTATGGTTATAGTTTTTGCAAAAAGCCAATTTTTCCCTACAACAAAGGAATATATTTTATTTAACTATCATGGTAGTTGAAACATCATTGAGAAGGTTCCTCCAACTCAATCCCAATTGAAGTAATTAACAACCCAACAATATTATTTAGTAGTGATGAGATACTTAGATACTCCAAGTACTAGATACTCAAGATGTCCATAATCGGGGACATGGCTAACCATGATTAGTTTATACACTCTGCAGATGTTTGCACACTTTTCCCCACAAGACTCGATCTCCTCCGTTGGATTTCTCGCACTACGTGGTGTTTGAGAAACAGATGATCGAGACACAGTCTTTCAGAAGCATTAACCCCTAACTCCGGGCAGACCATACCAACCTACATCCCTCTACCTGCTGATCCACCTCTTCGGGAGCTTCACACAACTTACTCAACTATGCTAGAGCCCATAGTAGCTAGTAGCTACACACGGAAGTTTCTAGCATGAAAATATCTCAGTTCCCTTTAAGCCTGGGTGGCGGACCATAGGATTATCACACGGGTACTCCGGGATATCCTAGGACAACACTGGATTCCCCAGTTTCCCAACAAACAATCCACCCAGATGTGTATTCAAGTTGCCACCTTAAGTTGAACCATTAATTAACAATCTCACATCTGTCATGGATTTCATTCAAACCCAATCCCGTCTATGAGCATAGCATAGCAATATAAGCAATACGTAGAAGTAACTCCCAAGGTTTGAATATAACAGGGAAATAGGTTCTACCTCATCAATTACTTCCCAACCCACATGTTCATCACATCCTAATCATGCAATGTTTGAGGATTGGAACTAACGCATAAAAACTGGGTGATAAAGGGGTATGATCAAAGTGTTACTTGCCTTGCTGATGATCTGCAAAACCTAGGGACTCATAGTAGCACGCTTCGCACTCTGGGTGTTCTATCGGAAACAAACAATAGCATACATAAGCAATCAAGCAAAGAAACAAGGGTAAATCTCAAATAAGAAGATCTAACCAGAGAGTTCAACTTAGGAACTCCGGTTTGCGAAAAGAATCAAATCAAACGGAGCAACGAAACTCAAACTGCGAAAGAAACAAGATCCGTTTACTAATCTGGACTAAGGTCAAATTTTAGAGTACCAAAATCTTGTTCGAGTTGATTAAACAGAAAGAGGGTTTCGAGATGAAGATCTAGGCGCTTGAATCGCCTAATTCCGATAAACGAGCAAAAAGATAAACTGAAACGAAAATCGGATCAGAAATCGAGATTGAAAATAATCACGGAAAATCCGAGAAAAAGAAAATTGACGAACAGGCTAACGAACGAACGTTCGTTGTCTGTAACTAACGAGCGAAAGCCGTTCGTTAAAACGAACGTACGGACGAATGTCCGCAAAGTAACTAAACCGAGAAAAACCGGCGAACCAATCTAAAAAAAGAACTAGGGTTTCTAAAAAACCCGGAACCGGTTTTAAAATAAAACCGAACGAACGGTGGCGGCGGCGTATACCTCCGGTGGCTTCCGCGGTGGCGCGGTGAGGCGGGGCAGTGTGGGGCGGCGTGGTGCGGCCGCGGCGAGCGACGGCGTGCGGCGACGGCGGCGCGGCTTCGGGGCTCCAGGGGGCCCCGGGTCGGCTTGTAAGAGGGGAGGGGGTGGCGTGGCTTGGGGAAGGGGGCGGGGCGCGTGGCCGACTCGGCCACGGCGAGCGGCGGCGGCGGGCGCGGTCTCCGGATGGGAGACGGCAACGCGGGGAGGTGGGCCGGCGGCCTGGCTCGGCTGGGCCTCGGCCCAGTCGGGCGCTGCGATTTTCACCGTTTAAAATAAAGTAAATCCTAGAAAATAAAATAAAAATCTAAAAACGTCAAAACAAATTTTCACCGTTTAAATAAAATATTTAGAACAAGATGAACATTTTCTTGGCCCTAACATGCAACTTTGAAAAACGTGCAATTTTTCTAATTCAAATAAAATAGCAATAAACTCCAAATAAAATCAAATATTTGATTTTAATATTTTTCCTCCAATATTTCATTTATTTTGGAGAAGTCATATTATCTCCTCTCATATATTTTAATATGAAATATTTTCGGAGAGAAAAATATTTAAAACCAAAAATCCTTGTTTCAATATTTGATAAAACTCAAATATGAAAACAGGGAAATCCCCAACTCTCTCCGAGGGTCCTTGAGTTGCTTAGGATTTCGAGGATTCGCGAAATGAGAAGCAATAAAATATGATATGCATGAATGATATATGTATAACATTCCAAATTGAAAACTTGGGATGTTACATTACTTGAACAAACCTCCTACTTATGATTAACCCTCCCGCAAGCGTCCGCAACTACGAGAAAAGTATTAAGAATAAATTCTAACCATAGCATTAAACTTTTGGATCCAATCGGTCCCTTACGGAGTAGCGCATAAACTGGGGTTTAAGCTTCTGTCACTCTCGCAACCCACCATCTAATTGCTACTCCAAAATGAATTCCCTTAGGCCCAAATATGGTGAAGTATCATGTAGTCGGCGTTCACATGACACCATTAAGGGAATAACAACATACTTACTATGAAAATATCGAACACATATCAAGTTCACATGATTACTTGCAACATGATTTCTCCCGTGAGCTCAAGAACAAAGGTAACAACTCACAAATAATAATCATGCTCAAGATCAGAGGGGTATTAAATAGCATAATGGATTTGAACATATAATCTTCCACCAAATAAACCATATAGTAATCAGCTACAAGATGTAATCAACACTACTAGTCACCCACAAGCACTAATCTATAGTTCCGGTAACAAGATTGAATACAAGAGATGAACTAGGGTTTGAGATGAGATGGTGCTGTTGAAGATGTTGATGGAGATTGCCCTCCCCAAGATGCGATAGCTGTTGGTGATGATGATGACGATGATTTCCCCCTCCGGGCGGGAAGTTCCCCTGGCGGAATCGCTCCGCCGGACGGCAAAAGTGCTCCTGCCCAAGTTCCACCTCGAGACGGCGGCGCTCCATCTCGAAAGCCTTCTCCTTATTTTTTCTAGGTCAAAATGACTTATGTACCAGAAGATGGGCACTGGAGATGGGCCGAGGAGGCCACAACCCACCAGGGTGCGCCCAGGTGGGTTGTGCCCACCTGGTGGCCCCCCTCTGGTAGTTATTAGCTCCAATATTTCTTATATATTCCATAAAAATCCCTGTCAAGTTTCAGCTTGTTTGGTGTTGTGCAGAATAGGTGGCTTGGCGTAGCCTTTCCAAGTCCAGATTTCCAGCTGCCGGAATTCTCCCTCTTTGTGTGTACCTTGTAAATTATGAGAGAAAAGGCATTAGAATTACTCCAAAAAGCATTATTATGGATAAAAACATTATAAATAAAAGTAAGAAAACATGATGCAAAATGTACGTATCACCGACAAAGTGTGCAAGCTCCAACGATCCATTTACGGACTGGTGCAAGCATCTCGGAGTTGGAATATACGCTTTAATAGTGTGATCAGAGCATATGGTTTTATACAGACTTTTGGAGAAGCATGTATTTACAATAAAGTGAGTGGGAGCTCTGTAGCATTTCTAATATTATATGTGGATGACATATTATTGATTGTAAATGATATAGAATTTCTGGATAGCATAAAAGGATACTTGAATAAGAATTTTTCAATGAAAGACCTCGATGAAGCTGCTTATATATTGGGCATCAAGATTTATAGAGATAGATCAAGATGCTTAATTGGACTTTCACAAAGCACATACCTTGATAAATTTTTGAAGAAGTTCAAAATGGACCAGTCAAAGAAAGGGTTCTTGCCTATGTTACAAGGTGTGAAGTTGAGTCAGACTCAATGCCCGACCACTGCAGAAGATAGAGAGAAAATGAAAGTCATTCCCTATGCCTCAGCCATAGGTTCTATCATGTATGCAATATTGTGTACCAAACCTGATGTGTGCCTTGCAATAAGTTTAGCAGGGAGGTATCAAAGTAATCTAGGAGTGGATCACTGGAAAACGATCAAGAACATCCTGAAATACCTGAAGAGGACTAAGGATATGTTTCTTGTTTATGGAGGTGACAAAGAGCTCATCGTAAATGGTTATGTCGATGCTAGCTTTGACACTGATCCGGATGATTCTAAGTCACAAACCGGATACATATTTATATTGAATGGTGGAGCTGTCAGTTGGTGTAGTTCCAAGCAAAGCGTCGTGGCGGGATCTACGTGTGAAGCAGAGTACATAGCTGCTTCAAAAGCAACGAATGAAGGAGTCTAAATGAAGGAGTTCATATCCGATCTAGGTCTAATACCTAGTGCATCGGGTCCAATGAAAATCTTTTGTGACAATACTGGAGCAATTTCCATAGCGAAGGAATCCAGATTTCACAAAAGAACCAAACACATCAAGAGACGCTTCAACTCCATCCGTGATCAAGTCAAGGAGGGAAACATAGATATTTGCAAAATACATACGGATTTGAATGTGGCAGACCCGTTGACTAAGCCTCTTCCACGAGCAAAACATGATCAGCACCAAGACTCCATGGGTGTTAGAACCATTACAATGTGTCGGTGTCAAAACCGGCGGGTCTCGGGTAGGGGGTCCCGAACTATGCGTCTAAGGCGGATGGTAACAGGAAGCGGGGGACAAGATGTTTACCCAGGTTCGGGCCCTCTTGATGGAGGTAATACCCTACTTCCTGCTTGATTGTTCTTGATGATATGATTATTACAAGAGTTGATCTACCACGAGATCGTAGAGGCTAACCCTAGATGCTAGCCTATGGTATGATTATATGTTGTCCTATGGACTATACCCTCCGGTTTATATAAACACCAGAGGGGGGCTAGGGTTACACAAGGTCGGTTACAAGGGAGGAGATTTACATATCCGTATTTCCTAGCTTGCCTTCCACGCCAAGGAGAGTCCCATCCGGACACGGGACGAAGTCTTCAATCTTGTATCTTCATAGTCCAACAGTCCGGCCAAAGGATATAGTCCGGCTGTCCGGAGACCCCCTAATCTAGGACTCCCTCAGTAGCCCCTGAACCAGGCTTCAATGACGATGAGTCCGACGCGCAGTATTGTCTTCGGCATTGCAAGGCATGTTCCTCCTCCGAATACTCCATAGAAAAGTTTGAACTCAAGGATAGTGTCCGGCTCTGCAAAACAAGTTCCACACCCCACCGTGGAGAGAATAATATTTCCATGAATCTAATTTGCTGTCATGTTTTCACATCACGACATCACGTCATGGCCCGGTCTTTATCTGAACCGTTCTTTCTCAACCAGCGCTGCGCATATTGCGAGGCGGTTTTTCTGACACGTCTCGTCAAAGCAGAGATCATGTCCCCCTTATTACGGGATTCTCATCAATACGGACGTGGGTAATCCAATCATGCCTGTTGGTATGACTCCTAGATCTTAGGTAAGTCCCAAACGGCCACAAGGAGGACGCTTGATATTCACCTCCTTTATAAAGAGGGCGAGGCCTGTCCTTTTTTCGCCTCGTGCTCAATCGAATCCTTTCCCCCCTCGAGTTCCAACACCCAAGGCTCAGGCCAGGCGCTTCGGACCTTCAACCATGTCTGGATCCAACCTTCAAGGTCGGTGGATGCCTTCCTCTGTCACAGAGGAGGACATCAAAAAGCTGAGAGAGGCCAGATATCTGACCGCCGAAATTTCGCATAGGCTCCCCACCCGAGGGCAGGTCATCCCTACTTCCGAACCCACCGAGAGTATCGTGTTCATCTCTCACTTCCTCCGAGGACTAGGCCTCGCTCTGGATCCCTTTGTTAGGGGGCTTATGTTTTATTATGGGCTGGATTTCCATGATCTGGCCCCGGATTCCCTTCTTCACATCACGTCATTTATTGTCGTATGTGAGGCCTTCCCTCGCATTACCCCTCACTTCAGCCTGTGGCTCAAGACCTTCGATGTGAAGCCGAAGATGATCGAGGGGCGGCATGCAGAGTGCGGAGGTGCCTTAATAAGCAAAATCGCCCATGCTCCATGGCCAGATGGTTCCTTCTCAGAGATGTCCAGTTTGTGGCAGCGGGAGTGGTTTTACATCACAGCTCCCCGAAGTGCCAAGTGGTTAGCCTCCCCCACCTTTCGGTCACCCCCCCATCGCAACTGATGTCATGGATCAGCACGGGGCTGTGCAGGGGTCCAGCAAAGGACATGCCAATATTGCAGAGCCATATTCGAGATCTCTTCGAGAGAGATTTCAGTCTGGTTATGGTATTGCAAGTTATGCTAGTTCGTCGAGTCCAGCCTTGCAAACATCGTCCCCTCCGTATGTGGGAATTCAACCCAGAAGGACCGCGAGCTATTCAGCATTTCCTCGGCATGATGCTCGAAGAGATGTACAAATCGTTCTTCAGACCCAAAATAGAGTGTCCGGACACCATCGAGGATGTGGGTTTGAGTTGCAACCGCCCTGCTACCCAAGTAAATAATCCGATGGCCGAACCCGCTGTCCTTTTGTTTATCATGACATCATTCTAAAGAGTCACTCTTTGACCAGGACTGGATAACAAAGGCGAAGATGATCAGGTGTCCGGCCCCCTTCCTGACGGCTTGGACAATCTGGTACTGGACAAAATGCTCGAGCCGGCGTCTTATCAAGTGCCCTCAAAGGAAGATGAAGGGGGGAATAAAGAGGCCGACAGCGGGCCTCACTCGCTACTCGTCCCAACCGAGGGGATGAGTGCCTCCGCGAGGGAGGATAAATAGGGGAAAGAATCTAACATTCCCTCTCCCCAGGGAAGGAAGAGGACTACCTCTGAAGATCCGGAAACTAAGGCTTCCAAACGGGAGAAGAAATCTTCGCCAGAGGGTCCTGCCTCAGAGGGTATTCTTGCGGCACAATGTCCGCACAGGGATCAGCCCTCTACCGAGCTGTAAGTAATCAAAAAGTACTTAATAATGAAAATATCCTACCTTACTTCTGAAGACAATAACCGATGCTTATAAATTGTAGTCTGGATCGCAGCCCTTCTCGACAGAGTTCATCTTCGAGGATCTTCTTCCGGAGATGATGGAGAGGGAAACGCCTCCTCCTGACACCCCGCCTCTGGAGGCGGGCGGCCCTGAAGTGTCGTCGCGGAGGGTATCTCCTGATCCGCCCAGGCCAGAGGATAAACCTTTGGCTACCCGGAATACTCAGTATTCAGCTCCTAAGGAGAGCGATGGCAAGAGTTCGGAACCGTACAGAGTGCGGTCGGACGCACTGAGGGATCTTCTGGGGCAAGCGGCCATCTCAGAAGCGCATCGTACGCTGATGGGTACAGTAATTGAAAGGATTTCATCCGCTAAAAGCGGATTGCATGAAGCCTTTACGAGTCTGCTGAAAGGCTTTGAGGTACGTGAAATAGTGTATGTTTTTAATAGTACCGCACACGTTAGGTGTGCCCTATGTAGATAGTAGCCCCTGAGACTCTGGTTGTCGTCAAGAACGGTGGCAAACCGAGGATCATATTCCCAGGTAATAACCCGTCTGCCTTTATGTGCAGGTGGCTGAGGCTCCGGTGGCTAGCCAGACTGATGAGTTTACCGAGCTAAGGCGGCAACTTGATGGGGCCGATGCCGATATCGTGCTTGTCAACTAGCGGCTTGACGAGGCACAGGGTAAGTGATTTCTCTGGTGATCGTCACATAATAAGAGGAGCATGATGCCAATATCTTTAATATGTTGTGACTGCAGATGGAGCTGCTACCGTGGAGACCCTTCGGGCGGAGCTTGCCCGAGCCAAGGAACAAGCAAGGAGTAGCAATGCAGCCGCTCTAAAGGCGGCCGAAGAGTTGAGGGCCGAACAGGCCGCGCGGTGCGAGAGCAAGGAAAGAATAGCCAAAATGGCTATAGAGTTGAAAGATGCCGCTGACCGCTACCAACTTCTTGAAGATGAAAGCCGAGGGAAGGCGACGGACCTGGAGAAGGCCCTGGTAGCTGCCAAGGAAGCCCACTCCAAAATTAGAGCGACGAAGGAGGAGCTTCATCAAGCTGCAGATATCGTGTCTGGGAAGCCCTTCTTGTTGCGGACGAAGTTTGGAGATCCGAAGTATGCTCCTCTTGACCGACTATGGAGTTCTGCGGACGCCTATGTGGATTTGGCTGTAAGTGCTGCTGATGCGGCCGAGTACTTCAAGGATCAGGAAGATCACGTAGTGGAATAGCTATTCTGGTCACAGTTCGTGCTCCAGGCCGTCCGCTGCTGTTAAATGAGCGAATGGCCGAGGGGGCTGAGCTCCATAGGTTGTCCGGACTTGCCATGAGGTCCGTTGTGGATCATCTGTGGCCGGGAGGGCCAAGGCCGAATAGCTACTTTAGTTTAGAGCGACAATTCCTTGGTGCTGTGCCGCGCATCGATGCTATGAAGAGATCGGCATGCATAGAGGGTGCACGGAAGGCCTTTGCCTGTGTCAAGACATACTGGGCAGAGATGGAGGCCACCACTGTTGTGATACAGGGTTCGCCCGTAGGCCGAGTGGCTGCCGAGCACTACTTTGAAGAAGTTCTTGAAGGCGCTCGTTCGATAGAGGCTTAGTGCTCGAAGAATATTATGTTCTAGTGACATGTACTTCCATTGTAAAAATAATGTTTTATTGAGTTATCAAGGCTGTATTTGTACTTTTGCCCGAAAGTACTATGATGCCTCATGTGCGGCCGTTTATGTATATATGTATATAACTTGAAAGTTTGCAGTCGTTGGTTTCCGCCCCCACGCATATAATGCGAGTGTGTTCGCACAAAACGCGTATCCACACTTGATCCAACCTCTTGGTCCATTAAGGAGGTGGTAGCGCAGCGAACGAGGCAATCAGACTATATTGCTTTAACACTTTCACTTAGCCATACAGTTTGACGGTGGGGCTACTATATAGCCCCTGGTACTTCTGCGCTTGTCCGAATATGGGGCGCGTACGTACATGACTGGGAAACGGCCCTTCGTTAATGCGGAGGAATCCCGAAGATTCCACTGAGTTATCGAGTGGTTGACCAGTCTCTCGCTATATCGTGGCAGTCAGTTTTCGGCTTTCTCTACTGAGGTGCTCATCCGGATGAACCAGGGCACAATCGCAGTAGATCTCCCAGTGCTACCTTAGCCGATATAATGGAACGTAAGGTACCAAAACATGGGAGCCGGTCAAACCCAACATTTGACCAAAGACACGATTCGGAGCTGATGCATATAGGGCCAAACTCGTGATGCCGAACACTCCCTAAGGTGTTCGGTCTTTATAACATATACCGGGCTAAACAATGCCCTTAATAATAAACCCCATGTGTCCAGGTACGGGCAATATCCTGATGTGGCCACATGCCAATAACATCAGCATCCTTCTCGGTTGTGAGGAGTATCCGGAGGGTGTGAGCAACAAGAGATAGTAAAAAAGGTTTACGCAGGGTCTTAATCTAAAAAGAAACCTTTGGGCGGGTCCCTGCTGCACGTCTGCGCCTGCATCTCCGTTGTGCCGTGTCCTGAACAGGTGTAGCACGATTGTCATCTGTAAAAGGAAAGAACTTAGGTGAAAGTTGTCGTGCCAAAAAAATTGGTTATTATCAATGAACTATCAAAATTCAAGAGAAGTCAAGTTGAGTCGGGCTGGCCCTGATTACACGCGGGAAGCCCCTGGTATCGTCTATGAGGGTTTGATCATCAAACCAATCTCACGTATATGTAGTGGAGCGCCGGACTCGTCTAACCGTGTCCGTTGTCTTGACGACCTGTCATTTTTCTTGTTGGTGAGGCCGTCTAGTTCGCGACTATTAAAGCCACCGCATCCTCTTCCGTACATGAAAAGCGTTCAATATTTCCGCTAATTGTGATGATGTCACGTGGACCGGGCATCTTAAGCTTGAGAAAATCATAATGCGGTATTGCATTAAAACGAGCGAAAGTCGTTCTTTCGAGTAGTGCTTGATAGTCACTTCGGAATGGAGCGACGTGGAAAGTTAACCTTTCACTTCGGAAGTTATTGGGAAAACCGAATACAACCTCTAGCAGTAGAGAGCCCGTATAGCGGGCCTCTTGGCCTGGTATTACTTCCTTGAAGGTAGTATTACTGTGGCTTATTTGTGTCGGGTCTATCCCCATTTTGCGGACTGTGTCCTGATATATCAGATTTAGATCACTGCCGTTGTCCATGAAGACTCGTGTGAAATGGTACCCGTTTATTATTGGGTCTAACACCAAGGCCGCCATTCCTTCGTGTCGGATACTTGTCGTGTGATCCCTATGATCAAAAGTGATCGGGCAGGCCAACCAGGGGTTGAACCTAGGGGTGATGGGCTCTATGGCGCGTCTGTCTCAGAGTGCATGCTTGCTTCTCCTCTTCATCACATGGATCACGTTTACCGTTTTAATCTCTGGTGGAAACTTTTTCTGTCCTCCGGTGCTTTGCTGGTGAGGTTCATCCTCGTCTTCGCTTGGTGTCTCTTTCCCTTTGTGTTCGGCGTTTAGCTTACCGACCTGCTTGAAGACCCAACATTCTCTGTGGGTGTGATTTGTAGGTTTGTCGGGGGTGCCGTGAATCTGATAGAGCTTGTCAAGAATCTTGTTTAGGCCAGATGGTCCTTCTCTGCTGCCTTTGAAAGGCTTTTTCCGCTGACCTGGTTGAGCCTCTGAATCCGGCGTTTACCGCCGTATTGTATGGGCTACCTTCTTTATTTCAACGCTTGCTTTTGTTGCGTCGTGGTTTTCCGTTGCCATCCCTGACTTCGGATGTGCTTTGGTCGCTGGTGCTGCTACAGGCCAACCAGTTGTCTTCGCCCGCGCAAAAGCAGGTCATGAGGCTTGTTAAGGCTGCCATTGTTCTCGGTTTTTCTTGGCCGAGGTGTCTGGCGAGCCATTCGTCTCGGACACTGTGTTTAAAAGTTACTAAGGCTTCGGCGTCCGGACAGTCGACGATTTGGTTCTTCTTGGTGAGGAACCTGTTCCAAAGCTTTTGGGCGGACTCTCCGGACTGTTGGATTATATGACTTAAATCGTCAGCATCCGGAGGTCAGACATAAGTCCCTTGAAAATTAGCCCGAAAAGCGTCCTAGAGCTCCTCCCAACTTCCAATTGAGTTTTCGGGGAGGCTTTTCAGCTAGTGCCGAGCTGGCCCTTTAAGCTTGAGGGGCAAGTATTTAATGGCATGGAGATCATCTCCGCGAGCCATATGAATATGGAGGATAAAGTCCTCGATCCAGACTCCAGGGTTTGTGGTCCCGTCGTACGCCTCTATGTTCACTGGTTTGAATCCTTCTGGGAATTCGTGATCCAGCACCTCATCGGTGAAACATAGGGGGTGTGTGGCACCCCTGTATTGGGATATGCCATGGTGTTCGGACGGTTGTAGTATTCGGTTTTGATTTTGTGCCGGAGCGTGCTTCCTAGATCCATAGATGGATCTGGTCGCGCCA